>NC_135887.1:71293934-71555616 GCF_964194155.1 Cetorhinus maximus
TGTGTGTGTATGTGTGTTTGTGAGAGTGTGTGTGGGTGTGTGTGAGTGTGAATGTGTGTGTGAGTGTGAGTGTGTGTGAGTGTGTGTGTGTGAGTGTGTGTGTGTGTGTGTGTGTGTGTGTGTGTGTGTGAGAGTGAATGTGTGTGTGAGTGTGAGTGTGTGTGTGTGAGTGTGTGTGTGCGCGTGTGTGTGTGTGCGTGTGCGTGTGTGAGTGTGTGAGTGTGCGTGTGTGTGAGTGAGTGTGTGTGTGTGAGTGAGTGTGTGTGTGTGTGAGTGTGTGTGCGCGTGAGTGTGTGTGTGTGCGTGTGTGTGTGAGTGAGTGTGTGTGTGAGTGAGTGTGTGAGAGTGTGTGTGTGTGTGTTTTTGTGTATAAAGTTTATTTTTTTTTAAATAAACCTTTACTGTCCTGCTTTGTAATAAACAGGAAATTGCATTTATTTAGTTCTTTTAATATAAAAAAAGCTTCATAAGAATGTAGGGGCAAATCGGCATGTTACCCAAAAAGACATATGGCCAAATGGGTTAAACACAGAGCAGTGTAACCAAGGGCAGAATTTTCGGTTTTGGCGGGCGGGTGTGGTGGATGGACCTGGGATCGGCCGGGAAACGGGCCGCTACCCGCAATCGGCCCCCGACCGCGATTTCACTCTGGCTGGCTAATTAAGGCCCACCCAGCACAAAATGCGGCTCCTCACTGGCCGGAAGGGCTGAGCGGGGGGGGCGGGGGCCTGTTAGCCGTCGAGTCCAATGGCAACCCAGCGGCTGGTTTTTAAAAGGCTCAGGCAGCACCTTGAAGGCTGCCACGGAAGAATGTCTCTTCCGCCTCTTGTTAACATGATGGCGTCGAGTGTGCCTGGAGATGCCAGGCTGGAGGGCAGGTCAGGTAGGCACTCAGCCTCCAGCTTTTCAGGTAAGTGGCCCGCAGTACCCCTGGAGGAGGTGGCTGCCAGGAGGGACACCCTTGCCCTAAGGAATGGGTGGAGGAGGCCAATGAACCTCACCGGAGGGCATGGGAGGAAGTGGCAGTTCTGGTGAGCAGCCATGACATGGTGCGGTGCACATGGCCCTGTGCCGAACGAAGTTCAATGATCTGCTGCACTCAGGAAGGGTGAGTACCGTGTTGGCATGGATCAGTGTGGAGAAGTGATAAGGTTTGGCCGTCCCCCCATGGGTCTCAGGGGTGTTAGAGTCTGAGTGCCAACTGTCACTGACACCGGAGCTGGCCAAGGGGGTGAGCCCTGGCTGCTTGGGCTGAGTGCCTTGCGGCTCGAGGGCCACGACTCGGATGTGCCCTGCAAGGTGTTCCTCAGGTGGGGTTGGCCAGGCTGCAATAGGGCTTCAGGTAGAGAGCGGACTAATCAATGCTCCTCTGTCCTTTCAGGAGAAGACAAGCCATAACCGAGCCGAGAGGGCACATACAGGCAGAGGCCTGCTCATCCTGCTGCTGCTGACCAGGTTTGAGCAGGTCGCCCTAAAGCTGGAGAGCCAGCACACCACCTGTGCAACTGGGCATGGAGAGGCTGGGGTGCCAGACAAAGGGAAGAGTGCAGTGCACAGAGGTGAGAGTCTCAGATTGTGCAGCCCTTCTAGTGTAGTCTCTTCATTGATCTGAGCCTCGAACCTGCAGTTCCCATTGATCATTGAAAGACGATGGCACCATGATGCAGATCTCCATTGTCTCACTAGGGTGCCTGGCATGTACAGTGAGAGTGTGGTGACTTAAACTAATGACATGTCATTGTTCTCCCTTAGACTCACCAGCACACACGCGCTTGCTGGACCCCGAAGAGCCACCCCTGATGCTAGAGGACCTCTGGGCTTCATTTGCAGCTGCGTCACATCTGCTCTATGAACCAGGCACTGGTGCAGATACCAGCACCTCAGTGGGCATTAGATTGGTGGCTAGAATATTGATGCACATTGCTGAGGGCACTTCACACTCACTTGAGGTGCAGGCAGAGGCAGAGAGTGCCTAGGGCACCGGCAGTCGGAGGACTGCTGGGCACCAGGATGATATTGAGTCAAAAGCAGATGATGAGCCTCTGGAGTTGTCCATTAGGCGGCAGATGCTGAATGTCCATAGGGGTGTGTGGGAGGATCTGGCAGAGATCCATAGGGGTCTGCGTGCCATGGTCTCCATTGTGGAGGAGTCCATATGGAGAGTGAGCACTGCATTGACCCTCATGGCCGAGCACACTGCCTCCTCCATTGAGAGAGTGGTGGCTCTCATGGAAAGGCTGCTCCAGGAACAATTAGGTCATCAATATAAACTGTACAATTACTTAGACCCACAATTACTTTGTTTGTCAGTCTTTGAAATGTGGCAGGTGCATTCTTCATACCAAATGGCATGACTTTAAACTGATATTGTCCATTTGATGTTACAAAAGCTGATATCTCCTTTGCCCTCTCCGACAATGGTACATACCAATATCCTTTTAGCAAGTCAACCTTTGAGATAAATTTTGATTGTCCCACTTTCTCAATGCAATCCTCCAACAGTGGTATGGGATATGAATCTGCTTTTGTCTCCGCATTCACCTTTCGATAGTCCACACACAGTCTTTGTGTTCCATCTGGTTTCGGTACCAATACAACAGGAGAACTCCAGTTACTGCAACTAGACTCAATGATATCATTTTGAAGCATGAAATCAATTTCTTTTTGTACTTGTGATAACTTTGGCAGATTTAAACTTTAAGGTTGTTGCCTTATTGAAGATGATATTTCTATACATACATCATGTATAGCTAAATGTGTCTTTCCCAACTTATTTCCACAATTATGTTTGTGTGACTGCAATAGCTTTTCCAAATCACTTTGACACTTGCTTGGAAGGTAACTCAATATTTCATTTAAATTTTCAAGCACCCCCTCATTATCCAATTTGATTAGAGGAAAATCACTTTCAGAGTCTTGGACTTCTACCTGTTTCTCATCATCCACCATCACTAACATCTCTTTTTGTTCCTCTTCCCTGTCAAAGTACTTTTTAAGCATATTTACATGACATGCCCTCTGCTTCTTTCTTCTATCTGGAGTATTTATTAAATAACTTACTTCACTCAATTTCAATTCAATCCTGTAAGGCCCACTAAATTTTGCAGTTAAGGAATCCTCTGGTACTGGTAACAAAACTAGTACTTTCTCTCCAGAAACAAAACTGTGAATTTTAGCCTTCTTATCGGCTTTCACTTTCATCACTTGCTGTGATGTCTTTAAATGCTCCCTAGCCAACTCACATGTTCTTTTCAATCTTTTCCTGAAATTTTATACATAATCCAGGAGAATAGTTTCTGAATTTTGACCCACCAATTTCTCATGAATCAGTTTCAGTGGTCCCCTTACCTCATGACCATAAACTAGTTCAAAAAGGCTAAAAACCAGTTGATGCATTAGGAGCATCTCTAATAGCAAATAACAAAAATGGAATTCCCTTATTCCAATCCTGTGCATAGTCATGACAGTATGCTCTTATCGTAGTTTTTTTAAAGTTTGATGCCATCTTTCCAAAGCTCCTTGTGACTCTGGATGATAAGCTGTTGACTTAAACTGTTTTATCTCCAAACTGTTCATTACTTCCTTAAACAGCTGTGACATGAAAATTGACCCTTGATCTGACTGTATTTCTTTAGGTAAACCATATCTTGTAAAAAATTTCATTAACTCTTCCACAATCTTCTTAGTAGTAATATTTCTTAAAAGTATCACTTCAGGAAACCTGGTAGACACCTCCATTATTGTGAGTAAGTACTGATTACCACTTTTAGTCTTAGGGAGGGGCCCTACACAATCAATCATGACCCTAGTAAAAGGTTCTTCAAATGCTGGTATTGGGATTAAAGGTTTCAGCTTAATCACTGCTTGTGGTTTTCCTGTAACTTGACATATATGACAGGTTCTACAGAATTTGACTATATCCCTCTGCAAACCTGGCCAAAAAAAATACCTCTGTATCTTGTTCTGTGTTTTCATAATTCCTAAATGTCCCCCCATTGGAATTTCATGAGCAACCCTCAGAATCTCACTTCTATAACTTAATGGGATAACAATCTGATGAACCTCCCTCTAGCTTTCATTTACTGAGACGTGATCCAACCACCACTATCTCATTAAAATATTCCCTCGGAGATAATAACATACTGGAATACATTTTGCTTCGGTTTCTGAATAAGCTTTCTGATATAATTGTTTTAATTGCAAATATTTTTTCTGTAACTCCACTAACCTCTTTGAATTAAACACTTCAACTGAACTGTATTGAAATCCTTCCTCCTGAACAATGTTATCAAATACAGTGCCAGCTAATTGGATTTCGACACCTTCCTCTTGCTTTTGAGCTGCCTGCTTATCTTGTTTATTTTGTTCTTCCCTATGGGCCTTTGATCTCATTATAACACAATCAGGAAACAATCCAGGATGTTCCTTCTGTAGCGCTTCTGTTGAAAACACTTCTACAAGCTGCTCAACTACCACAGGCATCACTCACAGTTGCGATCCAGCTATATCATTACCCAGGATGAAAAGAACCCCTGCAATGGGCAATTTTTTCCGTCACTCCAACTATAACTTCACTTGACTTCCATTTGCTCTTTAAATTTACCTTACACAATGGAAGAGATTTAGCATCTGCATGAACCCCACTTATTATTACTCCCTTTGAACAACAAATATCACTATCCCACAATATTAAGGATTGACTAGTCCCTGTGTCTCCCTGCCTACTCCACACTGTACACATGGAAAGACTTTCCCTTCGCATACAATATCTTTAAACGTTTCTGCAACCAGCTCTTCAGAATTCCCTTGAGTAAACTGTGAGCACATCCCCACTTCTTTACCTTTCACTGATTCTCCCTGTCTCACCTGTACACAAACCATTGGTTTCTCCAGTGCCTGAACCTCAGAGCCCACAGTACTTATACTTCCAGAGCTTTTCTGTACCCCAATATTTCTAACAGATTGTTCCTACAATCTCCAACACACTGACTTTGTGTGCCCCACTTTATTACAATGAAAACATCTCAATTTTTGAATGTCACTTCTACCTTTAGCACCTTCCTTTTTGTTCTGAGAAAAAACTTCCTGGGAACTTCCAGCTGCTCCTTCTCTTCCCTGCCTTCCTTTCACTATCTCACTTTTTATCCTTTTCCAATTTAAAAGGGTGACGGAAAAAAGGTTTAGCTCAATGAACTCACTCATAATCATCAGCTATCTCTGCTAATTGTCTTACAGAATCAACCCTCTGTTACATATCAAAACTAGTACATGTCAAAGCACCCAGACTAGTTGGCTTTAATCCAATTAAGACACACCCAAAGACTAAGCCTCTATTTTAAAAGAAAAGTATTTTCCAAAATATTATATACATTAACAGCTTTGTGACATGGAGTGAAATCCCTTCCTGGTGACAAAGGCAGCCGGCTGATCGGCTGGTGCCTTGATGGCCATATGTGTGCAGTCAATGGCACCCTGGACGTGGGGGAACCCAGCAATCGTTGCAAAGCCTCTGGCTCGCCAGGCTGGCCTCCTCGTATGGTAAAGAATAAAGGTCAGTCCCCACCTGAACGGAGATTCTGTCACCAGCTTGATGCAACTGTGGACAGCTGATTGGGAGACTCCACACAGATCCCCCACTGAGCCCTGGAAAGAGCCGGAGGCATAGAAGTTGAGGGCCACTGTGACCTTCAGAGCCACTGGTATGGGGTGTCCATCCACACAGTCGGAGCTGATCTCAGGCCCAATCATCTGACAAATGGAGGTCATGGTCTCCCTTGAGAGGCGAAGCCTCCTTCGGCATTGCACCTCAAACATATTGAGGTAGCTGCATCACTGCCTGTAAACCCTGGCAGCTGAATAGTGGCGTCTTCTGCGGCCCCTTCCGCCTTGGACTACCTGCTGACCCTGCGCCCCTTGTGCCTGCGCCTCTCCTCCCACAGGTCCCTCCCCTGGAAGCTGCATTGGGACACCTGGCCTCCTCTCATTTCTGCCGTCCCTCCTCAGAGGAGGTGCCACCAGTGGAGACCACAATCCTCATTGCCAGGGCAATGGAAGGCTGCCCGATACCTTGAAGGCCCCACATGGTCTGAATCCTCTGGAGGCCTTGGGGACACCAATAAGCCCTGAAATGAAGCCTGGAAAGGCTAACAATATAGCACCGAACAGAGATGGAGCTGCCAAGTACCAATAACAACAAACAGCAAACTATCTCCAAAGCTCCTCACTACTCACATTGGCAATGCTGCTGATCCTTTTTATCCCACCCGTGGATGAGGTTTAGCAAATTGTTGGCTGCCCGCATGCCCATTTTGTCCATGCGATGAGTGCGAAATCGCACCGGCAACATAAAATCTCGATTAATTGCCTTTTTAATGGCCTTAACTGGCCTTGTAATTGTCAGCAGGTGTGGCTCCGACTCCCATGCGCGCCCGCCGACCGAAATACTGCGCGAGTGCACGATGATGTCGGGGCGCTCCCCTGACGTCTTCACGCACTATTTTATGCCTGAGCGGGTCTGGCGAACGCCTGCCCACTCAGCGAAAAGCTCTGCCCCAAGTTTTATATATAATGCTTCTGATAATTATTTTTAATAGAACCATAGAACACTACAGCACAGAAAACAGGCCATTCGGCCCTTCTAGTCTGTGCCGAAATATTATTCCGCTAGTCCCATTGACCTGCACCTAGCCCATAACCCTCCAGACCTCTCCCATCCATGTATCTATCTAATTTATTCTTAAAACCTAAGAGTGAGCCCGCACTTACCACGTCAGATGGTAGCTCGTTCCACACTCTCACCACTCTCTGAGTGAAGAAGTTCCCCCTAATGTTCCCCCTAAACCTTTCCCCCTTCACCCTAAAGCCATGTCCTCTCATGTTTATTTCTCCTAATCTAAATGGAAACAGCCTACTCGTATTTACTCTGTCTATACCCCTCATAATTTTGTAAACTTCTATCAAATCTCCCCTCATTCTTCTACGCTCCAAGAAATAAAGTCCTAACCTGTTTAATCTTTCCCTGTAACTCAACACCTTAAGACCCAGCAACATCCTAATAAATCTTCTCTGCACTCTCTCAATCTTACTGATATCCTTCCTATAGTTAGGCGACCAGAACTGCACACAATACTCCAAAGTTGGCCTCACCAATGTCTTATACAACCTCACCATAACATCCCAACTCCTATACTCAATACTTTGATTTATGAAGGCCAGTATGCCAAAAGCTTTCTTTACAACCTTGTCTACCTGTGACGTCACATTAATTATTATTATTTTCAAAAATGCTTCAATTTGACTTCTGAGAAATTCTTAACTTTTTGATGGGCATTGATAAGTGGAACAGACCGTTTTCCTTCAGTATAGAGCTTGCATAAAACCACATTTTTTACATCTGCCCCTGCTGAAGCCCACCTTATTGCTGTAACGGTGAGTTTTTGGCTCGTCAGATTGCGAAGTTTCTATCAACCGCTTCCCCAGTGCCCTGAAATGCTCTCAGGCCATTCCAGCGCCCTGCCTTCTCTCCTTCATTCAAAAGCTTACTCAAAAACCTACCTCTTTAGACTTTGGTTGCCATGATGGTGCTCCTCTGAATATTCTGCACGTTTTATTATGTTAGAATGCAGTTTGCTTTGTGATACTTGTCGGACCCACTTCGCAGAAATTGAACAGCTCATCTGCGGAGGATGTCCAGATGTTTGTCAGTCACGAGGCTTTCCCTGTTTAAAGAGTTGGCTTAAAACTCTCAGAACTGCTGGACAAGAGGTTTTGCAAAGAGTGAGGGTGGAGCTGGGAGCCCAGTTCCAAAGGAATAATGACATGGTCGCTGCAGGAATTTGGTCTGCGCAAACCAAGTTACTGATGCTGCTACTTGGTTTGCAACAACTTACTAAAATGCAATATTTGTGGATGTTTTGGCAATTGCCTTTTGAAACGTATCATTGCTTTTGCTTTGTATTTGGCCAGGAAGTTAGAATTTAAATCCTGTGAAAAATATATGTTCAACAAGGATGACTCCCAGGATGAAGAACTGTAGCTATGAGGATAGATTGGAGAGATTGGGTCTGTTTTCCTTGGAGAAAAGAAGACTGAGAGGAGGCTTGATTGAGGTATTCAAGATCCTGAGGAGTAAGGACAGGGTAAATAGTGAGAAACTGTTTCCACTCAAGAGAACATCAAGAACTAGAGGGCACAGGTTCAAAACAATGGGCAAAAGGAATAAATGTGATGTGAGGGAAAATTTTTCCATCCAGAGCGTGGTTGGAGTCTGGAACAAATGTCCTGAATGGGTGGTGGAGGCAGGTTTGATCGAAGTATTCAAAAGGGAATTGGATTGCTACCTGAAAAGAGAGAATGTGCAGGTTACGGTGATAAGGCAGGGGAGTGGGACTAGATGGAATGCTCTTTCAGAGAGCCAGTGCAGATTTGATGGGCCGAATGGCCTCCTTCTGTACTGTACAGATACTGGGTAGCCTATGAGCTTAAACCACATGTTACAACAAATCCAAAGTCTAATAATCACATAGAAATGTGATTCTTCTTCTTAGCCACTCCCTCTGGATTGAAGATGACTTGCTCCCACTCTGGTTTGATGGGTTTGGAGGTGGCTGTTCTGTCCATGTGCAATCCACAGACTCTGCTACATGCAGGGCAGATGGTGTTTGAAGGGCCGGGTAGGTGAGGTTTTCGGAGGTTTGCGTGCTCTCCATTATAACGTATAATCCTGCCATTATAAGAGTTTATCCCATCAGAATGATTGATTATCCAGTCAATATCTGGAATTATTCTGTCAGTATTAGATTACAAAAGTGAGTGTTTAATGTTGAGAGACATTTCAAACTGCTTCAGTCAAACCAATCAGCATCTATTGAGAAGATCGGAATTGACCCCATTCCCTGCAGTGGACTGGAAAGTCCAATCCCCAAGTACTGCACAAAGATCCCAGCCTGTGGAAAGCAAAAACAATTCCTACATTTCCCTTTATTTGTTTTTTTTTAAACTCAATTGGATTTTCCATTTCATATCTCAGGTTGTTTGACTGTCGGTCCTTTTTAATCTCCAATTCTTCTTTCAAGTTTCTGAAAGTTTCATACTTTGTACATTTTCAGAATTTCAAATCTATTTTTTAATTTAAATGTTTTTCCCTTTGCTTTTTGTTTCCTTATTGTTCTCAATCAAAGAAATGGCCACCTATTGGCTACTCCCTCACACTGCCTAGTAAACAGTTACAAAACAATACTGGGAGAATTCCAGGAACTGATAGTTCAGGTATCGTGTCACATGGAGTTCCAGAGAATTGCACAGAATCTGGAGCAGAAACAGGCCACTTAATCCAGCTGGTCATATGATAGTGTTTATATTCCATACCTGGTAGTTAGGGCATGTTCATCAGAGCTCAGCTTTGCTGGGTCAGCCATACCATTTGCATGGAGGATTCCCGCTTACCAAGGCAGCATTCTTCAGCCAACTGAGCATAGGAACTCGCACCAAAGGGTGTCATAAACTCAGATACAAAGGCATTCTCAAAACCTATCTCACAACTTGTAAGCTGGACCCCACCACAGAGGCGAAAAGAAACCAACTCTTGACAGGTCCAAATGGAGAAGTCACTCATCAAGCAATTTCAACGTATGAGAAGAACTGAGTCAGGTCCCTACAGGCTAAGTGAGCATGCCACAAAACGCTACCTTCACCCACCCCTCCAACAGTCACTTCATATGTAATATTTCCAATTGGATCTGCAAATCAAAATTTGGTTTAACACCACTTATGAAATGACACCAACCTAGACGGTGAACAATTGGTCTCCTTGCTGAGCACTCATCCATCGGAGCGATGGGAAAATCCATCGTACCCTGTACTGTTATATATAAATAGTCGGTTGGTAGTATAGAATTGAGTGTTGTTGATAAAAGAGACAGGCTGTTGAAGATTTTCCTCTTGCGCTCATCAGGGCAGATTCATAACAATATTGTTGTTCCCTTTAGTTTCACTATTTGTGCAAATCTGTCCGAATGAGTGCAAGATGAAAAGCTTTGACAAGATGTCCCTTTTTTCAGCAGTACAGTTGTATACTTTATATCTTGGATCTATAGTTTCTATATGTGTAACAGGTTTTATTCATAGTGCTTTAAAATGTCTGCTCCATGCTTCCAGCTCTAGCTTCCTACAACTTCTACAGTTTGTTTACTTTTATCTGAGACCACACCCAGACTTAAGTAATCAAGCACTGTGAGCATAAATAGTAAACAGACTCACATAATCAAACACAGAACAACTTAACAACATTGAACACTACACACAAAATCCTCCTCCCACTTTAATTTCCTCTCCCAATCTATCTCTGCATCCCTCTATGCCCTTCCACCACGTACATGTATCATGCTTCCCCTTAAATACCTCCAAGCTATCTGCTCCACCCACTCAATGTGGCAGTGGGTTCCACTCATCATTCTCTGTGAAAAAAAACTGCTGAATCCTTTATTTGATCTCTTTATGTTAATGCCTCATTGTTCTGGACTCATCCACACATGGAAACATTTTCTCCACAGCCACGTTATCGAACCCCTCTCATAATTTTAAAAGCATCCTCAGCCTTATCTTTTCTAGAGAAAGAGCCCCAATCTGTTCAATCTTCCTTGACAGTTATATAAAGAACATATCTTTGTATTTCTGTTGGACTGTGCATTAAAATTATAATGGCTGCACTTTGAAGGACATGTTTACTGGAACAGTGTGAGGGATATGTACAATGTTGCTGTCCTGGAATAGTGTGTGCCACGAAAGACAGGATGATGCCTAGGAGGAGTCCGGTGTAACGGGAAACTGCCTGGCAACAATGGTTTAATTGGCTCCTGACCAGGTGACCAGGCTTTGTGTAAGGGTAGTGCAGCAGAATAGCTCCTAGCCTGAAAGGAGAAAGACCAAAAGCCTCTTTCTCCTGTGCATGTAAGATTCCAGTAATTCAACAATAATAGCTAGCTGGCCTTTCTCCCTCATATCTCCATAACCCTGCTCTCTCTCTCTCTGAAAACCCCTGACAAGAGGGAAAGGGGAAAATCACTGTTAGAGACATTGATAGGCAAGTGTTCAACCAGTGAGCCAAAGGCCAAAAGTGCTGGAAGACAACCTCATGTCATCAGCAAAGAACTGAAAGGAATTTGGAAGACATGGATCAAAATCAACCCATCGAATCTTGTACTCCAGGATTAGTGCTATTGAACTGTTTAATCCTACCCATAAAATCCATGTTTTTGTGTGTCTTGTATGTGCGTGTATTGGGATTTAAGAAGGGGTAGAGTTTAGGTTACAGAGTTTGAAATTAACAGTTCCCATTTCTTTCTTTTGCCACTGGTTAAAGACAATTTATTCAATAAACAGTTATTTACTTATTAAGTTTACAAACCTGGTGCTCGTATTTTGTTAACCCAAATTAAACAGTTAGGTGGGTTGATCAAACTTTTCACATTTGCAGCGGCTCGGGGGGTAGTGGGGCTTGATATTACAGCTCACTCAGTGGTTTGCTTTTAAAAAATGAATCACAGAATTGTTTGAGCGCAGAAGACACCTAATACCATTCCTCACCTTCTGCCCATAGCCCTGCACATTCCACCATATTCGTAATCACATCAATTAAATTGCATGAAGAAACGGTTAATCTCCTTCTGGTGCTGAAGGAGGAATGTTGATCAGGATAGGGCAGAATCCTCCCCCTGCTCTGCTTCGGATGGTGACAATTGATCGAGACCATGCACCTGAATCACTGCAACAAGCAGTTTAACATCTCAGCTGAGAAGTGACACCTCTGGCAGTCCAGCACTCCCTCAGTACTGCACTGGAGTGTCAGTCTAGATTAAAGTCCTGAGGTAGACCTGGAACCCAGAGGTCGGTTTGCTAAAATGAACCAAGTCGATAACATGGGAAAGAATTAGGAAGATTACAGTTGGCCTTAACAGTCGTGGATTGGGGAGAGGGAATCAAGCCAACATTCCACTCCGGATCATTTTCCAGTGATTCCTGCTACAAGGGGTTTTGTGTGAATATTGGGTGAAGACAGGGTCAGGCTCCAGTCTTATGCTGTCCAAGAACAACCTCCTGATACTATCAAAGCCCTCATAATAATAAGTCCATTGCCTTCATCTAGCAGTCAACCCCTGACATGAAGTCAGTGTTAACAATGCATTACTGAATGGTCAGTAACAAAGTACACAACACTACAATCCCTCAAAACATCTGCCTTTTACTGATCAACCTTTTAAACAAAATATGGGGTCATAAATTTCGAGCTCCAGGGCAGTGTCTCTGGGCTGGGTCGGGGGGGTACTTCAAAGATGTGCTGGGGAATCCCCTCCCCACAAGTTCCCATGTAAGGAGTGCACGGCAATTGCCCAGGAAATTCAAACTTCTGATTGGCAATTGCCCGACATTGGGAACCATCCAAAAATATGATTTAAATCACAAACTTTGATAGTTCCAACTGCCTTACAGCAATAGTTACCCAGGAAAAGTTAGAAGAATTAAAACCACTTCTAGCTTCTGGTTAACTATTATACAGGCCCACACTGACCCACCACGGGAATCCCGCACAACCCCATGGGACTCCCCCATCCCCAAATCCCCAGGACACTCCACTCAAACCCCATCGGATGCTCCCCCGCCACCCTCCCACTATCATCCCCACCCCCTGACTATCCCCAACCAGTCACCCCGATACCCCCTCCGCCATAGGGCTCTCCCTAACCCCCAACCACCCCCACTAGCACTGACCCAACCTGACCCCACCCTCCCTACCCTGCTGAAGGCCTGGCCTTAACCCACCCAACTGCCTGACCACCCCCCGACTGCCACCCCCCCGACTGCCCAACCACCCCCCCAACTGCCCAATCACCCACCCGACTGCCACCACCCGACTGCCCAACCACCCCCCCAACTGCCACCCACCCGACTGCCACCCCCCCGACTGCCCAACCACCCCCCCAACTGCCACCCCCCCGACTGCCCAACCACCCCCCCAACTGCCACCCACCCGACTGCCACCCCCCGACTGCCCAACCACCCCCCCCGACTGCCCAACTACCCCCCGACTGCCACCCCCCGACTGCCAACCCCCCTGACTGCCCAACCACCCCCCCGACTGCCACCCCCCTGACTGCCCAACCACCCCCCCCCCGACTTCCCAACCACAACCCCGACTGCCCAACTACCCCCACCGACTGCCCAACCACCCCCCCGACTGCCCAACTACCCCCCTGACTGCCCAACCAGCCCCCCGACTGCCCAACTACCCCCCCGACTGCCTGACCAGCCCCCCCGACTGCCACCCCCGACTGCCCAACCACCCCCCCTGACTGCCCAACTACCCCCCGACTGCCCAACTACCCCCCGACTGCCACCCCCCGACTGCCACCCCCCCGACTGCCCAACCACCCCCCCCCGACTGCCACCACCGACTGCCCAACCACCCACCCGACTGCCTGACCACCCCCCCCGACTGCCACCCCCGACTGCCCAACCACCCACCCGACTGCCTGACCACCCCGACTGCCGAACCACACACTCGACTGCCTGACCACCCACCCTGACTGCCCAACCACCCACCCGACTGCCCAACCACCCACTCAACTGCCCAACCACCCACCTGATTGCCTGACCACCCTGACTGTCCGAACCCCCCTCAACTGCCCAACCACCACCCCCAACTGCCCAACCACCCCCCCCGACTGTCCAACCACCCACCCGACTGCCTAACCACCCACTCGACTGCCTGACCACCCTGACTGTCCAAACACCCCCACGACTGCCACCCACCCCCGAATACCAGCACCCACATCAACTGTCCGACCCCTCCTCCCCGACCATCCAAACCCCCGCCCCAACTGTCCAAGGCCACTGCAACTGTCAGACCCGCTCCTCCCCCCCTCGTGTGTCCAACTCCACCCCCGACCATCCAAACCCCCTCACCAACTGTCTGACCTCCCTGCCCAACTGTCCAAGACCCTAGACTGTCTGGCCCCCCTCACCAACTGTCTGACCTCCTTCCCCAGCTGTCCAAGCCCCCAGCTACTGTCCAACCCCCTCTGACTGTCCAACCCCGCCCCCAACTGTCTGAACCCCTTCACTGACTGCCTGACCCCCCCCTCCCGGACTATCCGATTCCTCTGCCTGACTGTCCGACTCCCCCCCAATTGCCTGACCTCCCCGACTGTGTAAGACCCTCCAAAGCTGCCTGAGCCCCCACCTTCCCAACTGCCTCACCACACCCCCCTCCCAAATTCTAACCACTTACCTGACAAACCTACCTTTTACCTGGCTTGAAAGTGGCTGGATCTTTAAACTTACCTGATTCATGGTAACCAGTGCTTTACAAAAGGGGGCGTGGCCTCCATGCATCCAACTCTGAAGCCCTCAACAGAAGGCCCTGGAATGCACTGCCCTACCCAGTTCTCACCAGGCCGGAGTCAGAAGGTCAGGCAAGACAGGGTCAGAAAATTTGAAAGTATGAAAGTAGGAGCGGAGTGACAACCTGACTATGATTGTCACTCCGCAGAAGTTCAGGCCCCGTGTATCCCTCAATCAAACAAGCATAAAATATGAAAAGGAATAACCAAGTGACAATCCATCCATATGATTCTCAGCATTAATACAACGATAACCCATCCAAATTAATCTCAATAATAAGAGTTACAATTCATCCAAATGATTCTCAATAATTATCCGGTTACAATCCATCTAAAATTGCCTCTGTTTTCTGTCATCCTGTTGTTCCAGAAGTTCATCCTGAAATCACATCTCAAGCACCTTTCTGTACGTTGTGTCTTGATGTAGAAATTAGTTGGCATCCATCAGCACACACAGTCTCAGCCCTCTGCTTCTTCTCCGCCAAATCGAGAGATCCAAGGATGAGGGGAAATTGATTCAGAGTTTCTTTACATGCTTGGCATGAGATTCCTGCACTGCTCTCTCCTCTACAGGCAGCTCGCCCAAGTGACTGACATGCTTCCATCTGCCAGAGATGATGGACTACCTCCGCGTGTATCCTGTCCTTGGGGTGCGGCTATTTCCCACCCTCTGCCAGCAAAACCTCTTGCTGGATTAGCTCTAGCATTCTTGGCATGCTTGCCTTAGAAAGGATTGTTTCATTGGTGACCTTGTGTTTCAATGTGATGCCAAGGATGCATCGTAGACACCGGAGATGGAAGTTGCTGAACCTTTTTTCTTGGTCGGTGTAAGTTGTCCAGGCTTTGCTGCCATACAACAATGTGTTGGGGATACAGGCCTTGTAGATAAGCGTATTGGTCCTGCGGATCAGTTGGGCATTTTTCCATGCCCAGTGTGTTAGTCGGCTAAAGTTGGCTGCCACCTTTCTGA
This sequence comes from Cetorhinus maximus, assembly GCF_964194155.1. Taxonomy (NCBI): domain Eukaryota; kingdom Metazoa; phylum Chordata; class Chondrichthyes; order Lamniformes; family Cetorhinidae; genus Cetorhinus; species Cetorhinus maximus. The sequence goes on from NC_135887.1 coordinate 71,309,301, forward strand.
GGCATGTGTGGAGTTCTTCATCAAGAGACAGGTTGCCTGTCACCGTAGATCCAACCTGGCAGAGGTTGCTGACTGCTTCCAGTGGTGCGTTGTTGAGTCTGATCACAGGTTAAAAAACAACACCCTGTCCCATAACCAACACACAAACATACAAATTAGGAGCAATAGTAGGCCACTCAGCCCCTCGAGCCTGCTCCACCATTCAATAAGATCATGGCCTCAACTCCACATTCCCGCCCACCCCCCATATCCTTTGACTCCCTTGTTAATCAACAATTTATCTACCTCTGCCTTAAAAATATTCATTGACCCTGCATCCACTGCTTTCTGGGGAAGAGAGTTCCAGAGGCTCATGGCCCTCTGAGAGAAAAAATTTCTCCTCATCTACATCTTAGATGGGAGATCCCTTATTTTTAAACTGTGCTCCCTAGTTCTAGTCTCTCCCACAAGGGGAAACAACCTCTCAGCAACCACACTGTCAAGTCCCCTCAGGATCTTATGTATCTCAGTTAGATCACCTCTCATTCTTCCAGACGCCAATGGATACAGGCCCAACCTCTCCAACCTTTCCTCATAAGATAATGCCCCCATCCCAGGAATCAGTCAAGTGAACCTTCTCTGAACAGCTTCTAATGCATTTATATCCTTTCTTAAATAAGGAGTCCAAAACTGTACACAGTACTCCAGATGTGGTCTTGTACAACTGTAGCAAAACATCCTTACTTTTATATTCCGTTCCCCTTGCAATAAATGATAACATTCCATTTGCCTTCCTAATCATTTGATGTACCTGCATGCCAAGTTTTTGAGATTCATGTACCAGGACACCCAGGTCCCAATGTAGCACAGAGTTCTGGAATCTCTCTTCAAAACTAATTTTCTTGACACAGATGGTGAGGGAGAACATGACACCGGCATGGGATAGACAATTTGGAGTTGGTCTTCTGTCTGGGTAACTAGTGCAGTATCATTAGCATACAGAAGCTCTTTGATCAGGACAGGCCGCACTTCTGGCTTGGCTTTCAATCTTGATAGGTTGAGGAGTTTCTTGTCCAATCGTGTGTGGAGGTACACTCCTTCCATGTCAGCAGGGGGGTCGGTAGGACAGAGAAATAGGCATCAAACAGAGGAGGGGGATAAGAAACAGATCTGTTTCACCCTATTCTTGACACCAAAACTGAGCTGAATGGTGCTGTGCATGTTATCATGGAAGGACTGGATGAGACTGCAACATTTGGGAGAACAATTGATTTTCTCTAGTAACTGGTGTTATGATACGGCAATGATGTGTGCCAGGTGGATCAAATCCATGAGGGAAACTTAATCATGCAGTCACAACAGTTTTGCAATTTGCATTTATTTTGAGATGCGTGCCCTGAATTCAGAAGTAATAAGTCTACCAAGACTTCAGAGATTTTTCAGAAAACTAAATTAAATATTTGTTAACAAAAGAAAAAGATTTCAAGCACATACATAGGTCTACAAATTATTACTATAATAACTCCTAAAACCCCTAATTAACCTGGCTTCCAGTTATACCCCCATTAAGGCAATGGTAAAAAAAAGATTTAAACAGATCCAGGCAAGTCAACACAATACCCTGGACAATAGAACTCAAAGTGGCTTTTCTCAGCTTTGGTTTCTGTAGACAGCAGGCTTAATACACAAATGCTGGAGGCTTCTCACACTTCTGGTAGATCTTACAATGCCTCTCCTGACACATAGCCTCATTCTCCTTTATACATGTTTCTCCCTCTTAATGTAAATTCCATTCTTCCCATATGTCTTTGGAACTTTACCTTTCTCATAATATAAATCTTTTCATGGTGCTACTATTATCAGCAACCTTTGGGAAAAATAAACACACTGCTTGGCCTAGCTTCTATGGCTAGGTGTAACATCCTACTATCTCTTTGAAATTCAAACTACCCAGATTTATCTAAAAATGCAAATTCTCCTCACCTTACATTCTAAAACTTCGCCATGTTTACGTATTTAGCATTTCAAACCTAGCTTCTTTTGATGAGTGAAAGACTCCAGGCCTGCTGTCTCCAATTCAATTCAATCCCCACCCCCCACTACACACAGAGAAACCATCCAAACCCCACTATTAACCTACTTTTACGATAAATCACAATAAAATGATGAGAATTATTATACTTTCATGACACCCTGCCTCCTTATGAGAAAATGAACCGTCATGATTTAAAATAACAGCTTCATTTTCTTAACCCATCTTACACCACCTCCTATACTTATCTACATGCTCACGATATTACATTATCAGGTGCATGCATTAACATAACAATATAAAAATCCTTGGTATCAACAGAAATCATTCCAGTCCAATGTCCAGGTTCTATATGTCAAATTTTCCTTTGAGCTTTGAACTCTTGACACTGCATCTGCAATTAGATTTTCTCATCCAGCCACGTGTATAATCTATAGATTGTAGGTTGAAGTAATACACTCCATTTAATAGCCTGGCACTTCCGTCTCGAAATTTGTCCAGAAACTTTAAAAGAGTGTGGGCTGTATGAACAATTGTTCCTGATCAATTCTTTGCAACTAAAACCTTGAAATACTGTAATGCTAACACCAGATGAGAGTCTCCTTTTTGATCGTTGAATACCTTCTCTGTTGTACATTCAACTTCTGTGAAAAATACCCTATCGGTTTCTCAATTCCAGTTTCAGCTTCTTACAATAGTATGGTCCCAATGTCTATATCGCTTAAGTTAATAGCCAACTTAAAATGCCTGCCGCAGTTGGGTACTGCAGTCAATACAGTTTTCAAATAGGCAAATGCCTTTTGACACTCCTGTGTCCATTGAAACTTCTTGTTCGTTTTTAATAGTTCAGTCAATGGAGCAACCACTTGGCTAGAATTCGGTACAAACTTCCGATAATACCCACTCATGCCCAGAAATCTCAAAACTTCTCATTTTGTTGTAGGCACTGGGAAGTCCACTGTAGCCTTGACTTTCTCTCGGAGCCAGCTTACCATGTCCTATGGTATGGCCTAGATATGTAACTTGTGCTTTTGCAAATATACTCTTAGCCAAATTCACCACCAAATTAGCTCCTTGGAGTCGACTAAATAATTCTTCCAGCTGTTGTAAATGCTCCTCCCACATTTGACTGAAAACTATCAAGTCGTCAATATAAATAGCACAACTGCTCAATCCTGCAATTACTTTGTCAGTCTTTGAAATGTTGTGGGTGCATTTTTCATACCAAATGGCATGACTTTAAACTGTTAGGGCAGGAGTTTTACCTCATTAGACAGGCATGTCGGGACGGCCTGGGAGTGGCCGCAAAACCAACTGCCACAAATTAACGGCCTGCCAGCATGAAAGGCATGCTCAGAGTCTCAGCACTGCCGGGGTGGGGACAGGTGGACTGCAAGCACTGAAGTGTGTGCATGCATGGGGGTGTGCTCAGTGAAAGCTCCCTGAAGGCTGCCTCAGGGAGCTGAAGATTTTTAACATTATAAATAAAGAATTGAAAAATAAGGAAAACATGTCCCCTCATGTGACTCTGTCTTATGAGCAGGGACATGTTTAAAATGAGTTTTTAAAGTTTTTTTTTTAAATCACCGGTTGAAGCCTCATCTTGCCCGTGGATGAGGTTTTGCAAAAAATGCAAAGGCCGCTTGCTTATTCACCCACCTGCTAAGCATAAGGGACAACAGGCAGGGAAAAATTAAATTAAATTAATTAATTAATTAATTGGGCTTAACAGTCCTCTTAATTGTCAGCAGAAGTACTGCTGACTCCTGCCCGCCAACCGAAATATTGTGCAAGTGCGTGATGACATCGGGACACTCGCCCGACATCATCACGCACTATTTCATGCTTGTGCGTGTCAAGCACGTGCCTGCATAGTGAATTGAAAATCCTGGCCATATAGTCCATCTGGCATCACAAAAGCTGATATCTCCTTTGCTCTCTCCAATAACGGCACTTACCAATATCCTCTCAGCAAGTCAATCATTGTGATAAACTTTGATTGTCCCACTTTCTCAATGCAATCTTCCAACTGTGGAATAGGACATGAATCTGCTTTTGTCACTGCATTCACCTTTCGATAGTCCACACACAGCCTTTGTGTTCCATCTGGTTTCGGTAACTCCAGTTACTGCAACTAGTCTCAATGATGTAATTTTGAAGTGTTAATTCAATTTCTTTCTATACTTGTGATAACTTTGCTGGATTTAATCTATAAGGATGTTGCCTTATCGAAGAAGAAACTTCCACACTCACATCATATGTAGCTAAATTTGTCCTCCCCAGCTTATTCCCACAAATAGCTTTGTTACTGCAGTAGGTTCTCCAAATCACTTTGACACTTGTCTGGAAGGTAACTTAAGGTTACATTAACATTTTCAAATACCCCCTCATTATTCAATTTGATTAGAGGAAAATCAATTTCAGAATCCTTCATTTCTACCTCTTACTCCTTATCTAACACCACTAATGCCTCCTTTTGGACCTCTTCCCTGTCAAAGTACTTTTCAAGCATATTTACAAGACATACCCTTTGCTTCTTTCTTCTATCTGGAGTATTTATTAAATAATTTACTTCATTCAGTTTCTTTTCAATCCTGTAAGGCCCACTAAACATTGCCTTTAACGAGTCACCCAGTACTGGTAACAGGACTAGCACTTTTTCCCCAAGAGCAAAACTACAAGCTGTAGCTTTCCTATTTGCTTTCACTTTCATCACTTGCTGTGATATCTTTAAAATTTCTCTACTACCTCACATGCTCTGTCCAATCTTTCTCTGAAGTTTGATACATAACCCAAGAGTGTAGTTTCTGAATTTTGACCCACTAATTTCTCATGAATCAATTTCAGTGGTCTGCTGATTGGAGTCATAGCTAACACAAAGGAAGATGGTTGTGGTTGTTGGAGGTCAGTCATCTCAGCTCTAGGACATCACTGCAGGAGTTCCTTAGGGTAGTGTCCTAGGCCCAACCAACTTCAGCTGCTTCATCAATGACCTTCCTTCCATAAAAACGTCAAAAGTGGGATGTTTGCTGATGATTCCACAATGTTCAGCATCATTCATGACTCCTCAGGTATTGAAGCAGTCCATGTCAAAATGCAGCAAGACCTGGACAATATCCAGGCTTGGGTTGACAAGTGGCAAGTAACATTCGCGCCACACAAGTGCCAGGCAATGACCATCTCCAACAAGAGAGAATCCAACCATTGCTCCTTGATGTTCTATGGCATTACTGCATCACTGAATCCCCCACTATCAACATCCTGGGGGTTACCATTGACCAGAAACTGAACTGCACTAGCCATATAAATACTGTGGCTACAAGAGCAGGTCATAGGCTAGGAATTGTGCGACGAGTAACTCACCTCCTGACTCCCCAAAGCCTGTCCACCATCTACAAGGCACAAGTCAGAAGTGTGATGGAATACCTCCCACTTGCCTGGATGAGCGCAGCTCCCACAACACTGAAGAAGCTGGTCCAAGACAAAGCAGCCCGCTTGATTAGCACCACATCCACAAACATTAACTCCCTCCACCGCCAATGCACAGTAACAGCAGTGTGTAACATCTACAAGATGCACTGCAGGAATTCACCAAGGCTCCTTAGGCGGCACCTTCCAAACCCACGACCACTACCACATAGAAGAACAAGCGTAGCAGATAGATGGGAACACCACCACCTGGAAGCTCCCCTCCAAGTCACTCACAATCCTGACTTGGAAATATATCGCCGTTCCTTCACTATCGCTGGGTCAAAATCCTGGAACTCCATTCCTAACAGCACCGTGGGTGTACCACATGGACTGCAGCGATTCCAGAAGGCAGCTCACCACCACCTTCTCAAGGGCAATAAATGCTGGCCCATCCAGCGAAGCCCACATCCCATGAACGAATTTTTAAAAAAAACACGAGCACTCACTACCGAAGGAATTGAATCTTTAAATTCTTCCAAAAGAATTACTTCTCTAAGAGCTGCATATGTTGCCTTTATCTTTAACGCCTGTAGCCACTGGTCAAAATTAGTTTGTTTTACTCTCTCAAACTCAATATAAGTTTGTCAGGCTGTTTTCTTTATTTCCTAAATTCCTGCCTGTATGCCTCAGGAACCAACACATATGCACTCAAAATAGCCTTTTTTTACCATATCACAATCCATTGACATTTCTTCTGACAGTGAAGCATAAACCTCATGTTGTCTACCCACTAACCTAGATTGTAACAACAATGTCCAGTTTTCTTGTGGCCATTTCATCTGCTTAGCTGTCTTCTCAGATGAAGTGAAGAACACCTCCACATCTCTTTCTTCAAGCTTTGTAAGAGCTTGCACAAATTTAAACATCTCCCCACTGGGTTTTAGGTTAAAAGTTTTTTGATCCTCAGAACTTTCCTCAGCATCTGATGTCTTTTTTTAAAATCCCACTTTTAAGGGGAAGTGGTGGCATAGTGGTATTGTCATTGGACTGGTATTCATGGTAGAAGGTGAAATTTGAATTTAATAAAACTTCATTAACTAATTATAAGTCTGATGCTGACCAGGAAACTATTGCTGATTGTTGTATAAACCCATCTGGTTCATTAATGTCCTTTAGGGAAGGAAATCTGCTGTCCTTACCTGGTCTGGCCCACATGTGACTCCAGGTCCATAGCAATGTGGTTGTCTCTTAATTGCCCTCTGAACAAGGGCAATTAGGGATGGGCAATAAATACTGGCCTAGCCAGCGACACCCACATCACAGTGAATGAATAATAAAATGTCAGTTCTCTCTTCCATTGCTAACTTTTCCCTCTAGAGATCACATTTCCGTTTCTTTTTGAAATAATCTCTCTTTTTCCCTTTCTTTTTCTGCTGCCTCTAGTTTCAGTTTTCTCATTTCCAATTCTTTTTCCTTTTCATTTGCCTCCAATTCAAGTTTTCTCAGTTTCTTTGCTTGTTCAAATTCAAGCCTCTTCATTTCTAACTGAAGTCTCACTACCTCCAGCTGTGACTCACTAGTGTCAGGTATCACTTCCAATGTTAAATGCTGTACTATCACTTCAATTATGTTTGCTTTCTTTGCCCCTACAGGTAATCTCAACTGCAACTTATCCATCAACTCTGTTAACTTACCCTTAGATATATTTTGTAACCCAATCAGAGTTATATCTTCTATTCTCAAGAAAGTTTTAGCTATGGATACAGCCATTTTTGCAGTCTCACCATTTTAAAAATACCCCACACCAACTCCAGAATTCAAAGTGCTTCTCGTACTCGTATCCTTAAGATTCAGCAACTCCAAACCAATCAAGGAATTTCAAATATCCCGGATGAGCCCCCAGTTTGTTATGATGCAGCAGATGACATGTGCCAGGTGGATCAAATCCATGAGGGAAACTTTATCATGCAGTCACAACGGTTTTACAATTTGTATTTATTTTGAGATGCGCGCCCTGAATTCAGAAGTAATAAGTCCACCAAGACTTTAGAGATTTTTTAGAAAACTAAACTAAACCTTTATTAACAAAAGAAAAGATTTCCAGACATAGGTCTGCAAATTACTACTATAATAACTCCTAAAACCCCTAATTAATCTGGCTTCCAGTTACACCCCTGTTAAGGCAACAGTTAAAAAAAAAATAGATTTAAACAGATCCAGGCAAGTCAACACAATACCCGGACAGTAGAATTTAAAGTGGCTTTTCCCAGCTTTGGTTTCTTCGACAGATATGTACAGATAATGGAGGCTTCTCACACTTGTGTTAGATCCTACAATGCCTTCCCTGACACATAGCCTCATTCTCCTTTATACATGTTTCTCCCTTTTAATCTAATTTCCATTATTCCCATGTCTTTGGAACTTTACCTTTCTCATAATATAAATCTTTTCATGGTGCTAATATTATCAGTAAACTTTGGAAAAAATAAACACACTGCTTGGCCTAGCTTCTCTGGCTAGGTGTATCATCCTACCATCTCTTTGAAATTCAAACTACCCGGAGTTATCTAAAAATGCAAATTCTCCTCACCTTACATTCTAAAACTTCGCCATGTTTACGTATTTAGCATTTCAAACCTAGCTTCTTTTGATGAGTGAAAGACTCCAGGCCTGCTGTCTCCAATTCAATTCAATCCCCACCCCCCACCACACACAGAGAAACCATCCAAACCCCAACATAAACCTACTTTTACAATAAACCACAATCATATTTTGAGAATTATTATGCTTTTGTGACACCGGTAGTGTCCTGATCTGCTTATATTGTCAAAAGATTTTGTGAGATTCACAAACCCAAAGTAAAGTGGTGTTTGCTGCTCTCTTCACTTCTCTGGAAGCTGAAATAGGGAGATTATGTTTATTGTGGATCTGTCTGGTCTGAAGCCACATTGTGCCTCCGGGTATATTCTGTTGTCTGATGGACCCTCATAAGAATGACTCTGACAAAGGCCTTTCCAGTGATGCTGAGGAGTCAGATGCCCAGATTAGTTGTTGCAATCCCCTTGACCCCCTTTGTTCTTGTATCACATGATGCTATTTGCATCACACATATCCTGTGGGGCTGAGCCTTCTCTCCAGCAGAAGAAGAGGATGAGGTTCTCGATGTAGGGCAGCAGGCGGGGCTTTCCATACTTGAGTAGTTCAGCTGCTAGTCCATCTTTTCCAGGTGCTTTCCTTGTTGCTAGGGAATCAATGGCCTTTACAAGCTCAAGTAATGAGGGTTTAGCACTGAGTTCATACATGACAGGCAGCTGCAGAAGATCATCAAGCACAAGTAGAGAGATATCGGTCTCACATCAGTATAGTGCTCTACCCAGCCAGCCATTTTCTTGTTCCTGTCATTGAGTACTTCCCCATCTGCGGATTTCAAAGGAGCAACGTTGATGACGGTGGAGTCAAGTGCGCTTTTGATACCATCATACATAGCACAAAGGTTACCATTATCACTAGCAGTTTGTAATTCTTTGCATAGATTGATCCAATACTTGTGGGCACAGTACCTTGCCATCTTCTGCACAACTACCTTGACTAACATGAGATTGTTATATGTTTTAAGGTTAGGAGACAGGTTGTAAGCCAGGCGAGCTGTGCTCTTTGTTACAGTGACAGGAGTCATTTTTACAAGGTGGGTGTCAAACCAATCTTTGTTCCTATTCTTCCTTTGCCAAACATGTTAACACAGCTTCTTGACTGCAGGGAATTCCATGCTTCATCAAAATTACCTGGTGAGTCCACAGGAGGAAGGGACTGCCCGAGGGCTTCTGAGAACTTCTGGCATTTTTCGTCATCTCTCATACATGGAATGTTGATGCACAGATTGCCATTGTGTTTGGCCTTGTGGATTTTCTGTGGTTGCATCTTCACCCTGCTACAGACAAGCCAGTAATCAGTATGGCAGTCTGCACTGTGATAGGCGCAGGTGTGAAGAAAACCGAACAGATTGTCCCTTCGGGTGATTATCCAGTCAAGTAGGTGCCAGTGACCAGATCTCAGATGGTGCCATTACACCCATTACCAATGTCTGCCCTGGAAGAAGGTGTTGGTAACATAAAGTCCAGGCTGTGCACTTAGTTCTAGTAGCTGCTGTCCATCTTCAGCCACCTTGTCAATGCCATGTTGACCAAGACTTGTTTGCCATGAGACTGTCTGATCCAGCTCTTGTGCTAAATTCCGCAAGGAGAAATAACTTTTCTCTATGTGGCAGATACTCCAGAATATTGTCTGGACTCTTGGAGAAGTGATCACTACCTTTAGCATTGGCATACAGGATTGGTGCCTAAGCACAGGTGATGGTTAAAAATTCTCCATCTAATGGTAGATGAAGAAATATGAGACATTCAGAAGTTGCGGCAGGCATCTCAATTATGTGTATCAATTTATTGTTGACAATAAATTGTCAACCACATTCACATTCACGGTGATCGTCTACACTTTTGCCATGCCTTCTGAAAGTATAATTGGCCTCATGTATTGACCCCATGTTAGCCAATCCAGTCTCTTGGAGAGCAGCAATGTTGATGTTGAACTTGTGTAGCTCACAGTCGATCAATGCCATCTTGTGTATATTGTCTGTTGACTGTAAGTTCTCATGCATGTCTAGAGCGTGTAGTTCTGACGTTTCACCTTCTGAGCTGGAGAATCAAACACAGCTCACCCAAGTGAATGCGATTATCCTTGCTAGCAGTAACTCTCAGGTAAGTCCTGGGAAGGACGATCAGATCAGGTTAGGGAATCAGGAGGGGTGGGGTGGGGTGGGGGGGCGGAGGTGATTGCAACCATGACTCCTGAGAAACCATGTGACCACTGCCACTTCTGTAGGTTGTGGCAGAAGATGGGTGTTTTCAACATTTTTTTTTCATTTACCTGTCAATGGTGGCCATGAGGGCCTTCTTTCAGCTCGATGCTGTTTTAAAAACTAGTGCAAGAGATCACTGAAATTCGAGTCGCACTGAGCACAATTTGGGCTTAAAACTTTGCGATCCTTTGTGCTGGTTACACCCATATCAGGGGAACTGCACTAGCCCAATTGAAAAGAAACTAGAGACCCATACCTTCCCCTGATCATGGTGACTAGTTGTGTGATATGTAGTGTAATCAGACACTGGTACATCTAGGCAGAGTGCATGGTGTTCCATTTGTGAAGGGATGAGTGCCTGTGTCTGTAGGAAGGAAAGAACCTGGAGATACAAACTCTGACTTGGACGGGTGGGAGTTTCAACAGCCTTGCTTCTCTTATAGGGAATGATCTGAATGATGAATCAGCTACATCTTTGGTTAGAGAAATTCAGGCAGGAATACAGCACTGATCACTGCATCCGCTGTTGAATTATGGGCCTCTGCGCAATCAAGCTGACTTCTCCAGCTACCGCACTGTAATATACCCAACAGAGGAGGTAAAGCTCATACCTATATAGAGATTGCTGCACACTTTTCACTTGTCACCTTGGGCTGGTAGGTCTAAATATTCCACATAAGAAATACTCCTAAACATTCATCTCACTAACACTTGTCTTGAATAGGAATAAAACCCTCACTTTTCTATTTGTTTGCGAAGCTCAGAACACTGTCCAATGAACTTAGGAACTCTGTTCGAGGAGAGAGGAATGTTGCCCAAGGAGTTGTGGAACGCTAATCAAGGGGAGAGGAATGTTGCACAAGGAAACAGGAGTGTTATCCAGGGAAGGGGGAATGTGGTCCAAAGAAAGTGGAATGGTGTTCCAGGAATTGGAATGCCAGGCAAGGAGCTTGAGAATGCTATGCAAGGAGTTCAAGAGTGCTAGCCAAAGAGAGAGAAATGCTGTCCAAGGAGCCGGGGGTTTTGTCTAAGGTGAGAGAAGCGCTGTCCAATCAGCTGGCAGTGCTGTCCAAGGAGAGATAAATGCTGTCCAATGAGCTGGGAGAACCGTCCAAAGTGAAAGAAATGCTAAGATTTGCTATCCAATGAGCTGGGAGTGCTGCCCAAGGAAAGAGAACTGTTGTCCAATCAGCTAGGAGTGCTGTCCAATGAGCTGGGAGTGCTGCCCAATGAGCTGGGAGTACTATCCAAGGAAAGAGAAGTGCTGCCCAATGAGCTGGGAGTGCTGTTCAAACTCTTCATTCGTCCTCAGAAGAAAAATTCAATGTTTCCTCGTTTTTTTCATTGACTTTTTTTACGGGTGTTTATCATGTAAAGACACACGGCAGCACTAACACAAGGGACTGGTGTTGGACTGATCATGCCCAAATGTTTGCTCAGGTCTATTTCTTCACTGACAATATAGTGCACAGAGAACAATGTAGTCCCAGGTGAGGGCAGCACTAGCTTGGGCTGTGAGAGGGACGAACATGGAACACATGAAGGAAGGCCAATCAGATGTGATGCTGGAGTCTTGACCCAGCCGGCAAGGGGTCAGCACTATCGGGAAGCAATGGCAAAGGGGGCCATTGACAGAAAAAATAAAAGAACAGAAAGATCCCAGTATCAAAGTACCTGTATGGATCTTGCTTACCATGGCCACTCATATCATATGGGAATGACAGGGGGAAAGGGGTGTGCGAGAGTGCAGGGGTAGTGGAAAGCAGGACCGGAGCTGTTTACCCATTCTCTTTTACCCTTCCCTATTTGAGGTTCCCAGTTCACAGCAGGAAATGTACTTTTGATTAGAAAACAGACGCCTATTTATTTCTCAATGCAAACAGGCCAACCAGTAGGACGGGTTTTACTGTTGATACAGGGGACTGGTTAACAATTAACCATTTGTAGGGTTGCCACTGTAAAGATTTGAACAGTTAAATCACTCCAAATACACCTCAGGCACAGCCAGCAAATCCCTTTCATTTTAATCACCTATTTGCCGCACAGATATATATTTATTGAAGACACTTCCCTCCAGCTGAGCTCAGTCAATGAGCTCAAGAGGCTCGGCGTCCTGTATACAGTGAGCATGTCCTGAACAGCAACTGCACTGTTTGTGTCTCATAGTAGTCAAATGTTTATGTAAAACACTGCAAATGCAAATTAACAAGCTCTTTTCTGTTTATAACTACAGCCAATCAAATAAAAGGAAACCAAGTTAGGGGAAGCTCCTCATGAGTGTCACAGTCATCCACTGGCCTCTGAATTATTTTAATCTACTTCTGGCTCCTTCTTCATAGAGAACCAGGATTAACTTGATTTCTCAAACCACCTCTCGCTCAGTTTTAAGGGAGTTTCTGCATCCGTCATCTTACCCATTGCTCTGGGCACACTTGAAGGGAAGATCTGGACCTGCATCAGGTAAGCTCTGTAACTTGCTAATATGGTTTTATCGGCCCCTGCTTTTAGTTATGCCTGGCCTGATGTTAAAACAGAAAATGCTGGAAGTACTCAGCAGATCAGACAGTATCTGGGGAGAGAGAAACAGTTAATGTTTCAGGTCAATGCCCTTTCATCAGGACTGATGTATTATTTGCTAGAGAGGGATGTGCCAGTATTTTTGATAATGCAGTACAGTCAAAAAAACCATTTCAAATATTAAACACTTATATAAGAATAAAAGTTGGCTGAAAAACTGGTGAAGGAAATTTCTATGGGCTTCTCAGATCAGTACAGTTAGAGATAATTGTGTGTGGGTCATGGTGGGTCCTCGGCTGCTGGATCTCTGTCAAGCTCCAGTCTAGAAAGTTGACCTTTCATGGGTGTGGAATGTAGATGGTGAAGAGAGACACTCTGGGGCTTGGTTAATTAAACGTTGGAGGGGCATTCAGGGAGACACCTGAATATCTTCTCAGATAATTTTTAAAAATTTGTTCATGGGATGTGGGCATCACTGGCCAGCATTTATTGCCCATCCCTAATTGCCCTTGAGAGCTGACTTGGCTTTAAATGGCATGCTGGGCCATTTTGGTGGGCATTTTTAAGAGTCAATCATATTGCTATGGGTCTGGAGTCACATGTAGACCAGACCAGGTAAGGACGGCAGATTTCCTTCTTTAAAGGACATTAGTGAACCAGATGTGTTTTTACAACAATCGACAATGGTTTCATGGTCATCATCAGGCTTTTAATTTCAGATTTTTATTTTATTGAATTCAAATTCGCCATCTGCTGTGGTGGTATTCGGACCCAGGTCCCTGGAGCATTACCCTGGTTATCTGGAGTAATAGTCTGGTGACAATACCAATTATAATTAAATAGGTACTATCAAGTCTATGCTAGAGTGAGGGTAGGTGAAAGGGATCTGTTTGAAGAGTCAAGTGGATTTTCTTATTGCCCCTTCCTGCACATGCTTACCTGTCCCAGAAGGTAAACAAAGGTTAAGTTTTAAAGCCAAACTAACTGCATTGGTGTTTGTTGACTCTTGAGCCAATATCAGTGTAAGGAAATAATGTTTGAGGATGGGTTTCCAGCATGCATCATTAAAGGCATTGCATATGGACAGATGGAGCGCTGGAGAAGGTTTATCTTGTTTCCCAGACCACTTAATTTCTCCCCATGCTGCCTAGCAACCAAAAACAGTTGAGAAGAAATTGGTATTTGACAAGAGAACAGATGTTGTGAATTATGGAAGAACGATTGTTCAAAGAGCTAATATCTGACTTCTACCTCTCCTTTCAAAATGCTGCAGATTACATTATACCACCGCCATCTCTCACCACTGCGCTCCCTCCCCCACTGCCCGCACAATTACTGCCAATTTGGCTGATCAAGCTCAGTGCAGTCAGACACTAAAAACTGTGACCTCCCTACCATGCCAAGTTCTTACTCTGGCCGGTTGCAGGAGTCATAACCTGAAGAAGGGACCAACATCACGACTGCGATTATTTAATCTACTGCATGTAACAATTGGTGTTCGAGTAACTGGGTCCAGGACATGATAGCATTTGCTATCAGGCAATGAGGTGGGGAACAATGACAGTGAAGCTGGCCTCACGGAACTGGATCCGGAGACTCGAGCCCTGATTTTAATATTAGCCACTATAGGCAGGATGTGACTGGCAAGTTCGAGTTGTCGGTTTTGTACCCAGTCCAGTTTTACTCTCAATTGAGTCCCTTTGAGAGCAAAGTCAGGCATGGCATATAATCCACCCAACCCAAACCCTAACCCAGACAGGTATCAGTGTATAGCTGGCATCAAAGAACCTGTGGTCCTACTTTCCATGTCTTGGAGTTCATGGTTTATCCTGTTTTACATGGTTTTAATGCATCATGAGCTGAAATCTCACTAAGAACATTTTCCTTCTCTCAATGCAAAAGATAAAAAACTGATAATGAACCAAACAAAAAGTCAGTCAATTGTCAGGTTGCTGTGCATTGAATGGCCAGGTCACCTTTACCATTGATAGGCCCTTGGCACAGTGGCAAACCCACAATCCAGAAGGACAAGAGCAGCAGACACATGGGAGCACCACCACCTGCAAGTCCCCTCCAAGTCACTCACCATCCTGACTTAGAAATATATCACTGTTCCTTCACTGTCTCTGGGTCAAAATCCTGGAACTCCCTCCGTAACAGCACTGTAGGTGTACCTACACCACAGGGACTACACCGGTTCAAGAAGGCAGCTCACCGCCACCTTCTCAAGGGCAGATAGGAATGGGCAATAAATGCTGACCCAGCCAGTGACGCCCACATTCCGTGAAAGATTGAAAAAAAACATTTGCACTCTCCTTCTTTCCCACCACGCTTCTGTGGATTAGCAACAGCAAACCCTTCCTCCCAGATCTGAGCGGGTGTGGAGAGGGTCTGTGGTAAATCAGAACATTGGCAAATATTACACTGAGACTATTCTTATTTCATCAGCTCAGGGAATGCTCTAACTGCACATCAACTCTTTCCAGTCTCTGCATTTGATTTACCCCTGTGTAGTTTTTAGAAAGTCTGCCAATTTGTTTTACAGTCCCAGCTGCACCCCTTTAAGAGCTGCTAACATATTCGATGATCTGTTCCCCCACCCCACCTGCTACTCTCCCTTCAAGTGTCAACTGAGATTCAATGGTCACACTTTCATCTGAGTCCTACTACAGCAACATGAGCACAGAATCCAGACCGACACTACCGAGGATGTGCTGCACATTCAGAGGTGCCACCTTTTCTTTTTACTTTCATGGGCTGTGGCCATCACTGGCAAGACCAGCATTTGTTGCCCATCCCTGATTGTCCTTGAACTGAGTGGCTTGCTAGGCAATTCCAGACGACAGTTAAGAGTCAACCACGTTGCTGTGGGTCTGGAGTCACATGTAGGCCAGACCAGATAAGGCTTGCAGATTTCCTTCCCTAAAGGGCATTAATGAATCAGATGGGTTTTTACAACAATCGACAATAGCTTCTTGTTACCATTACTGAGGCTAGTTTTCAAATCCAGATTTTTTTCCCCACCCTTTTAAATTTATTAATTTAAATTCCACCAGCTGCTATGGTGGGATTTGAACCCTGTGTCCAGACCTCTGGACTATTAGTCCAATGGCATTATCTCTACGTCACCATCTCCCCCATATCTTTTATCTTTTGGATAAGATATTAAACTGAGGCCCCCTCTGCCCTCTCAGGTGGTCGTAAAAATCCCAAGGCACTAATTGAAGAGCAAGGGATTTCTCCCCAATATGCTGGCCAATATTTAATCCCAATACAAAGCAGATCATTTGGCAATGTATCTCATTGTTGTCTGCAGGAGTTTGTAGTGTGCAAATTGATGGCAGAGTTTCCTATTTGACAACAGCACTGACACTTCAAAAGTACTTCATTGGCTGTTCAGTGTTTGGGACCGATAATCATTCTCAAACAGAAATCATTGGAAAGACTCACCAGGTCAGGCAGCTCTGAGCAAGAGAAATGACAGGTTGGCCTTGTCAGGGATGAAGGGGTTACCACGTGACCCCTCGACTCCTGTCGAACTCATCTGAGTGCGGCAGTATTGACCACACACTTTGCATTTCCTCTAACAATTTCAGAAATTCACGTAAAACGGATGCAACAATTTAAAAAGTTTAAGGGAAAAACAATAAGCACTAGATCGATTAAAGGTGTACAGTTTTGAAGTGGAATCGTTTCCTGGTAGATTCACCACACCCATACCCTCACTCACAAATTCGCACAGAGTGGCATTGAGTTAAAGTGTGGGAGGGGCGTGGTTTGGCAAGGGAGGCAGAGGGGCAGTGGCATGTGTTCGAAAGGGAGTAGCACAGTGCACTTTGGGGGGACATTATCTGCTGTTGCTGTCGATGACACTCACAAATAGAAGTGTGACACGATGATAGCCAGGTCCATCTTGCACGTTCTGATCCCATCTCAAGCCAAACATTTAACAGAGGCAAACTGATATCAGATTTAGGCCATGCATGTACTGGGCAGGCCAGGAAGTCAGGCTGAAGATGTTCGCTTGCACGTTTGTATCATGACTTTGGAAAACTGGCTGTATGATAAACCCCAGACCCATCCCAGCTGAAACAATGACCCTTGAACCCAGCCTATGAGAGACTGAGCTCTTCTGATTCACCCCACGTGACATGATCATCCCAGACCCATCGCACATGACAAAATGATCCCTAGAGCTGCCCTATGTGACAGGACAGTCCCTAAACCTGCTCTATGTGACAGGACTGACCCTAGACCTTCCCTATGTGACAGGACAGTCCCCAAACCTGCCCTATGTGACAGGACAGTCCCCAAACCTGCCCTATGTGATAGAACAGACCCTAGACCTTCCCATTGTGACAAGACAGACCCTAGACCTTCCCATTGTGACAAGACAGACCCTAGACCTTCCCTGTGTGACAAGACAGACCCTAGACCTGCCCAATGTGACAGGACAGACCCTAAGACTTTCCCTATGTGACGGGACAGACCCTAGACCTGCCCATGTGACACCACGATTGTCAGGAATTCACTGACCCATTAGATGTATTTGAAAACATGGTTTTCAGTACATGTAAAGGAGGAGCACCTGTTAACACAGTGTACTGTATTAGGAGAGGGTGGAAGTGACCCCTCTCTAAGCCTGATGACCCCAACACCCACCCATCAAGGTTAAAGTGAAGTAAACAAATATTTGTGTTCACTCATCCTAGAAGACCCTGTTCTGTGGTATCAAATGGTATTGACTCTCATGCAGCTTTTTCTGTCTTATAATCCACATAAAGAATGGAGGTGTAAATAATAAATGAATGTTTCACTGTCTACAACCACTCCCTTTGTCCTTTTTGGAAATGTGAGTACAGCTACTGTAATTACACTGTTAAATAGCTTCACTTAACACCTCATCACTCACCAATACAAGAACTGACACAGTGGCCAGGATTTTACTCAGCCTGAATGAGCAGGGTAGGAGACAGGGGGGACAGAAAATTGGGACGGACATGCTTGCATGGAACTCTGACATCATGACATTGGTTCCGAATTTTGCAAGTAGCAGGAAACATGGCGGATGGACTTACTGTTGCAACATGGCAGGACATTAATTGAGCTTGTTTAGAAGATAGTGACTGGGATTTTCTGTGTCCGCTGATGTCATGCGGATTCGGTGGCGTGAGTGGACAATACAGCACGATTGGTTTCATGACTTTGTGAAACCAGTTTGCGATTGTAAGTTCAGCCCAACAATGGTGGGCCATGTTCCCCACCATCAGACGTCAGGAACCTCTGTAATAAATCTGCATATCATCACAAGGCCAGCCCGCCAGAATCATCCCCCCACCCTGCCCAACACTGGATCGTCTGCCCACGGCAGCGGGAAAACACACTGACATGACATGTTTCACAACTCTATATATAAGGTGTGCGCTTGGTGGTCTGCACTTCACTCAGGACTTCAAGGTTTGTTTTCCTACCTGGCTTCAGGCAGCACTCGCAGTCATCAGCGCCAGGCTTCACAGGCAGCACCACAACATTTTTAGGGGGGGCTCACAGGCAGGTCTCTACCTACCAGACCAGCCATATGTGGGTGGCTTTTCATTGGCTGCAGGGCAAGGCCTTGCTTGGGTAAGGGGGAGGAATGGCCTCAGGCAAGAGAAGAAGCTGCAGAGCGAGGGCTGTACTGGGGGAAGGAGGGTATCCCAGGGTGTGTGCGAGGGGCACATGTTAATCTGTGCAAGTGGCCTCAAGATGGTGAGGGCTGAGGAGGCAGTCTCCAGAGGAGGTGATGCCAGATGTGAGGGTATGTGTGTGTGAGAATGGGTGGTGATGTCCCTTGAGCTGGCAGTGAGTGAGATGCCAGTGAATGTGTGATGGGCTTGAGTGTGTGAGTTTAGAGTGATGAGGTGGTTGCCTTATCCTGGCTGCACGGATGAGATCATTTACCCTCAATCCGCACTGGATGGCCAACCTCTCCTGCGCAGCATCGGTACTGATCACCACTGCCATCACCTACCAAGCCGGAATGGTAATGTTGCTGCCCCTCCTGCGGCCAGAGCGGGGGTACAGGATATCACCTCGGGCCACTATGGCATCCAAAAGGCGCTCGAGGGCTGCAGTCTTCTTGTCCTTCGAGGCCATGTCGTCTCTGCTGCAGTCCTGGGCTGGAAGCAACGAGCGCGGCTGCACTTTAAATGTGATGCCTGGCGTGATGAAGTGGCAAAGTGACGGCACGGCAGGCGAATTGGAGCCCACCCGCAAAAGAAACGACGGGTATCCGGGGAATGCATAATTAATACGGCGGCTTTGGGAAGATAAGGTGTGGAAAGCCGCCATTGTAGCCAGTGGGTAAAGCACTTAGTGAAAATCTGGGATGAATCCGCCCAATGACTCTGAATTTACACGCAATTTAATGGAATTTAATGGGCTTTTGTACTTCGCGAACAGTGCACAAGAATCACAGGTCTTCAGAGCTCTGACTGGTTAAAGGGGGCAGGAATGAGGCGAAGTCTCAGTGCTGCCTCTGGCAGCCATTTTGAAAGTATCTATTGGCTCATAGGGGAAGAGTGTGGTGTGGAGGCCACTGCAGCCAGTGATGTGTAAGAGTGGGAGCTGCTGCATTGGAAGATGGTCCTGTGAGGGTGGCATCAACAGTGCTGGGGTGGGCAACCTGCAAGGGGTACAGAGGGGCAGTGGCACCTGTTTAAAAGGCAGTAGCCATGGGAAGTTCTGGGGGAGGCCGACTGTAAGGTAGTGCATGGGGGAGAGGGTGGTGACCAACTGGATGGGATTGATCCACCCAGTCTTCGTGGCCTCCCACTTAGAGGAGGAATGGTGCAGAGGGAGGGAGGACCAGTCTCTGGGTGGGCATGTCAGAGAAGTGCACAGAGGAAAGTTACAAGAAATTGCAGCCCAAAGAAGGGCCTACCCTCAGGAGGCAGTGTACCAGGCACACCAAAATATCTACAGGTCGACGAGCACCAATGCCAGTGAAGACACTCAAGGGAGGCCATCACCGACTTCTGTGCCATGCTGCAGGATGAGCTGAGTCATGTGGGGTTTGGTAGACACCCAATGCCAGTGTCCCTGAAGGTCACTGTGACAAGCAGCTTCGAGGGAGCTGGATTTTTTCTGGGATCCACTAGGATAAGTGTGGGATCTTGCAGGCAGTGGCCTATCGATGTATCAAGGAGGTGATCAAAGCCATGTTCGAGAGGGCAGGTCACCATGTGCACTACTGAACTGACTTAGACATTCAGCTGGAAAAGGCAGTTGGCTTTGAGGCCATTCCTGGATTCTCCCAGGAATCAGGTGTCATTTATAGCAGGCTTCAAGTGGCCATCAAGGCTCCCAATGACCAGCCAGTGGCCTTCACCAACAGGAAGGACTTTCATTCCATCAACTTACAACTAGTCTGCACCCATCAAAAGCTGATCCTTCAGGTATGTGCATGGTCCCCAGGCGGCAGCCATGGTGGCTACACATTAAGGCAGTGCCAGGTGCCACAGCTGTTCCTGTCCCCCGCTCACCTTCAATACTGGATTCTTAATGAGAAGGGCTACACATTGAAGACATGGCTACTGATGCCTGTAAGGAACCCTCAAACTGCAGCAGAGGAAAGGTACAATCCGGGGTCTCGCTCTCACATCCACACATGTGATCATCAAGCAGGCCATTGGGCTTCTGAAGATACGATTCAGGTGCCTAGAATAATCTGGCGCAGCCCTTCAGTGTGCCCCAGTGAGGGTATCACATATTGTGGGGGTCTGCTGTGCTCTATGCAATCTAGCACTGCAGAGGGGGAAGGCCTTAAGTAATGAGGACATCATTGATCACCACTCCTCCAGCACCGAGAAAGATGTGGAAGATGCTGCTGAGCAGGATGAAGAAGCCCTTGCATCACAGGCAAGGGGCACTGAGAGATGCTCAAGGGAGGCTCAGGACAATCTCGGACACACCCAGTTCCTATGGCCCTCATGCCCTTTCACCATCAGTGCAATAAAGATTAACCTCTTAGTCTAATGACACTTGGAGCTACTGTGACAGAAGAGGGGAAAGAACAATACAGAGAGGAAGAAATAAAAGAGAAAATAAGGGAAAGAGAGATAGAGGAAAGAGAAAAGGAAAGAAAGTAGTGATGAAAAGTAAATGTCATGTGAGGCATGTGTAACACGGTTGATCTTTTCTAACTATTTTATCTGAGATCATTTTAGCCAGCGTATCTTAACCCACTCCCACATGGTAAATTCCCAGCTCCTCAAACCTTATAAGATTGTCTATCAGCAGAAAGACTAAGGGCGGAGTTTTAAGCCCCTGTCACGGCAAGGGCGGGGCTGCAAAATGCAGTGAGCTGTTCAAAAGTCCATCAGTTGGACAGGCTGTAAAATTCCACCCAAAGTTTGAAGCAGCCCATTACCTCCCAGCATTGGGTGGAATTGCCCGTGGCCGCTGGCGTCGGGTATGTTCAGTGGCGTCAGCAGACAACATGGCAAAAAGGCCAAGAATCGATTTCATGACGTCGTGAAACCGGTTTGCAATCATCCGCTCAGCCCATCGGCGGAGGGTTACGCTTCCCATCATCAAACATCGGGAACCTCATTGTAATACACCTGGATATCATTCTAGGACCAGCCCACTGAAATTGGCACCCCCCCCCTCCTTGCTGGATCGTCCGCCCACGTTGGTGTGATCGCACACCAAAGAGTTTCACAACAGCACATAAAAGGCCAGCACTTTGAAGGGGACTCAAGGTGAGTGCACAGTAAGGTTGCGGAGCGCTTGCAAGGGATACCTGTTGGACATCAAGGTTGAGGTGCATTGGGGCGAGGGGGCAAAGGCTGCCCTGCAGTTGAGGTAACTTGAGGGGGGTGGTAGCAAAGACTGCCCTGAGGTTGAAGGAAGCACAAAAGCACATGCGGAGTGGTGGAGAGGTGGGGGTGGGGGTGGGCGAGGAAGGCAGTCATGCATTAGGGACACCTTGTATAAAGTGACCATTCCTCTGCAACTGAGACAGTTCAAACGCAGCCACATTGATATGATTGGAGTTGGGTCTCTAGCTTATCTGCCCATTCAAGCAACATAGAGGCATGAAAGTGTCACCAGGTGCTCCAGAGCTTTTCACCCCTTGACCACAGATTGCAAACTAATGAACGTTTTAGTGGACAGCAGAACAGTTGGACGACTGAGCATGTTGTACAATCTCCTTGCTAAAGTTGGCCGTGGAGCAGCCACTGGTGGAGGTGCTCACAGCCCCTCACAATGTCATCATCCCGGTTTGGACCAGTCTCCCCCATGGTTCAAGCTAACAGTGCACCTTGCAGTGTGGGTTAGGAGAATGTCTGCACCTGAGCTGAGAGCACAGCATGCAGTCCAGTGGGCAAAGCTGCTGCCAATCGGTCAGGTGGAGTGGGGCGGAGGTGGGTGAGGTTTCGGGCAGACGTGCAGCGCACTAAACACTGGCCATCCAAGTGGTGGCCAGCACTCTCCAGGATACGTTAAGGTTTCAGACTTAACCAAGGGATGTTCTTAGTATACCCAAGCTAACCCACCCATCTCTTTCTTTCAGCCTGCAGGAGGAGTACATCAGGATCACGGAGCCTGGTGAACTAGCTGTATGCCCCATGGCTTACAGAGAGCGAGGACGATGGAGAAGAGAATGACTGAGGTGCCTGGCTGGGCAGAGAGAGGAGCAGCACCCTCTGGAAGAGGCTGGGGGCTCCTGCACACGCCATGGAAGAGCCACAGTGAGTCATCGCTGGTCGGTGCCTAGCTAGACCCAGAGTTTACAGACACTGCCTTTCATTCCTGCAGATGACTGAGAACCAGTGTGGCTGAAGACTGTGCATGTCTAGGGAACTGGTCAGTCACATCTGCCAGCTACTGCAGGATTTGGTGCCACGGGGACATGAAGGGCATCCACTGCCAGTGGCTGTGAAAGTGACCGCGGTGCCCAATTTCTACACCAGTGGCTCCTTTCAGGGCTCCACAGGTGACCCCTGTGGGATATCACAAGCCTCCACCCACAAAAACATCCATGAGGTCACGGATGCCATCTTCGTGAGGGCACAAAACTCTCTGCATTTTGCCTGGGACCAGGAGAGCCAAGATGCAAAAGTGATTGGATTTGCCCAGATCTCAGGTTTCCCACAGGTGCAGGGTGCGATCAACAGCACTTACGTGGTGCTCAGATATCTGTCGCAAAAGCGGTGAACTATGTCAACCGCAAGGGCTTCAATTCATTGAATGTGCAGTTGGTGTGTGACCACCACAAACGCATCCTGCAGGTCTGCGCATGGTTTCCAGGGAGTGCCCATGAATCCTACATTCTCAGTCGGTCACAGAGCCCTGACATTTTCCAGGGTCCACAGAAGCTGCAGGGTTGGCTCCTTGGGAATAAGGGCTACCTGCAGAGACCGTAGCTGATGACACCCATTCAGGAGCCTCAGACTGCAGCAGAGCGAAGGTATAATGAGGCTCATGCAGCAGCTCGCAACTTGGTGGAGAGAATCATCGGGATGTTTGAAATAAGGCTCCGGTGCTTGAACTGGTCTGGTGGAGCCCTGCAATACAGTCCACAGAGGGTGTCACGCATCATCATCGTCTGCTGCGCCCTTTACAACCTGGCACTGCAACAGGGTGAGGAGCTGGCTGAGGAAGAGATGGAGGAGCTGGAGGTCTCCTCCGATGAGGAGGACATCGATAGTGATGAGGGTGAGGAGGTCCTCGAAGGTGATAATAACAGCGATGAAGCCCTTGCACTGGCCAGGCGCACTCAGGAGGCCCTCATAGCTGCCAGATTTATGGAGGTTAATGACAGCATGCAGTGAGGTGACCCCATTGTCCCTCACATTATATCTATGAACGTTTGACTCCAGTCTGGCTTAGGACAGCGCAAATACCCTCTATGATAATGCTCCTGTCATGGAGATGCAGTGGAGGCCCTGATAGTCATTCAATTCCAGGAGGATGATGGCGACATGGGGTGAGGACACTCCGTAGATCTTCACATAGCCTCTGAGAATGTCTGACTCCTCTCTAGTTGAGGGCAGCTCACTTGCGCTCTGTGATCAGGGTCAACTCATGGAGATGCAGCCGTGAAACTTTAAAAGCCTCTGATCCTTTGTTTGCCTTCAGCACCTGATCCCTTCAGCAGCTGGTGTACAGTGTCACTGGTCACAAATGCTGAAGAGATGGGGACCAGCCCCACCTTAAAGGTGCTGAGAGCACACAGAGAGAATGATGGAACTCTGTGACAGCTGCCCACTACATTCTGGCAGCAATGACAAGCACCATCGAGGTGCAGATATCAGTAATGTGTCCAGGGAGTGTGAGGCTGGACCATCACTTTGGTCTGAAGGCTGAACAGAGCTCAGGGAAGAGGCCCTGGACTGAGACACCTGCCTTTTATCTGTGCAGAAAGGTTTCACATCTGAGTAACACAAACACTGCTCATCAGAACAAGGGGCCATAGGCAGGGAGACATTCTTAGGAGTTTATTTACAATAGTGAACAGAATGTACAAGTGATTAACACCTGTGCCCAGGCCGTGCAAATACTTTTACTTAACTTTCTAACCCTGCCACTAGTTCTTGGTGCTCCCTGGACATCCACAGCAGAGGTGGAAGCAGCCTACTGACTGATACTCCCTGTCTGTGACAACCTCGACGGGCGTCCTCTGCTTCCACCTCTGCCCGGCCTGCTTTCAGGGTCCTGCTGTGTGGCAGTGGCACCCTCCTTGACCTGTGGAGCTGGAGCTGCTGGCTTCACAAGAAGAGGGGGTTTGGATGGGCCGGACACTCCAGGAGTCATGTGAGTGGATGGCCCCGGGGTGTGCACCTGCTGATCCTCCTCCCTATGGGTGCCCGAGGGCTCCTGGCTGACTCCTTGAGGAGAAGGGGCAGCTGGAGTGAGAGCGAACTGCTCAGCGCCCCCCTCGCGTTAACACTGTTGGAGGCCAACTATGGCATCAATTAAGCCTGCGCAGCAGTGCAGGAGTGACATTTGAGGACTCTGGGTGTATACTCGATGGAGTTTAGAAGGATGAGGGGGAATCTGATTGAAACTTACAGAATACTGAAAGGCCTGGATAGAGTGGACGTGGGGAAGATGTTTCCATTAGTAGGAGAGACTAGGACCCGAGGGCACAGCCTCAGAATAAAGGGAAGACCTTTGAGAACAGAGATGAGGAGAAACTTCTTTAGCCAGAGAGTGGTGAATCTATGGAATTCATTGCCACAGAAGGCTGTGGAGGCCAGGTCATTGAGTGTTTTTAAGACAGAGATAGATAGGTTCTTGATTGGTAAGGGGATCGAAGGTTATGGGGAGAAGGTAGGAGAATGGGGTTGAGAAACTTATCAGCCATGATTGAATGGCGGAGCAGGCTCGATGGGCCGAATGGCCTAATTTCTGCTCCTATGTCTTAAGGTCTTATGGTCCTGGACCAAGGTCTCCATGGCGGTCGCTATCCTACCACTGTTGACCTCGGTGCATTGCAATGCCGTGCTATCTGAGCCTGAAGGCAGATGGACTCCTCCATCGTGCCTTGCAATCTGAGGAGTGCAGCGGACATCCCTTCCTGATGTTCCTGTGCTTGCCTTCGCAGCTTCAGCAGCTGTGACATGACCGAGTCCAGAGGCTTGTCACCTAACTTGGACTCAGCAAATTTCTGGCCTCCAGTGCCGGACATCTGGGAAGTCCTTGCCTCCGCCTGCTGTGGATCAGAAAGTGCAATGTGCTCACCAGATTGTGATCCCGAGGTTACTCTAAGGCTAGGTCTCCCAAGGCGTGTGTCTCTGCGCTGGTGGATGGTGTGGGTGAGCGCTGTGATGGGAATTCAGGGAGGGTGCCTTCAAATTCTTCTTTGGAAGTTTCTTCGGAGCTTGATTGGAGGCTCTGGGTCATGGACTCTGTCGGCTGTTTCCCAGATGCGCCTGCGAAAGCAATGGGAGATAATTAGTGCATGGCAGTGGCCTGTGAAAGAGGACACATCACTCACAGTATGGTTATCTGATGGATGTTGCACTGCTGGATCCTCACTTGGTAGATCAGCGCTGACCTCACCGTCAGCACAGGACCGGTCTCAGTCAGCACCAGCCAGCTGGATGGCTCTGTTATCAACGTCTGTGAGGGCCTTGATTTCGGGCATTCCTCCACCAGTGTGTGACCTCTCCCTCTTGTTGTGTACCAGCTTGCCCTGCATAAATAGAGATGGAGAGGGTGTAAGCAGGATCCCTGCTGGACCAGATGATAAGTATGCCTGGCATGTGTGGTGGTGCGTGGTCCCATGGATGGGATGAGGACAATGACGGTGTGTGTGAGAGAGTGAACGGTGATGTCCCTCGTACCGACAGTGAGTGAGAGCCCTGTGGATGTGTGATGGGTTTGCGAGTGTGTGAGTTGAGAGTGATGAGAAGAGTGACTTACCCTGGCAGAGCAGAGGAGATCATTCATCCTCTTGTGGCACTGAGTGGCTGTCCTCTTTTGTAGGGCATTGGCACTCAACACCACTGCCACCTCCTCCCAAGCCAGATTGGTGATGTTGCTGCTCATCCTGCTGCCAGAGCAGAGGTAGAGGACATCACAGCGAGCCTCCACTGCATCTAACAGGCGTTCAAGGGATGCGTCATTGAACCTGGGGGCTGCAGTCATTTTGCCCTTCGGGGCCATGTCTCTTTCCAGCAGCCATGGGCTGGAGACACTGAGATGTGTGCACATGGCTGCACTTTAAATATGGCGCCCAGCATGATGAAGCGGTGAGGGGATGGTGTGGTGGGTGAATGAGAGCCCGCCCACCATGGAAACGGGCGTTTCCTGGGGATGCATGATTGATGCATCAATGCGGCTGGCAGGTACAACGTACTTTTACCCGTCCTCTACCGCACTGAGTGCAAACCTGGGACTATTCTGCCCATTGATTCAGTGAGCTCAGGACTGTTGCAGCACCACAAGTGGTAGGCATGAGAATTGCGGCAAGGCTGAAAGGAATTCAGGACAATTGGCCTGAATTTTCATGGAGGCAGAAGGGCTCTGCACCTTACCTAAGGAAGATTACTACCAACTACTGCACCAAGCTACAGGATATCCCGAGTCCAGGAGTCCTACCCATTTCTGACATCTCTTTTCGCCCGAGTTGAGGGGGAGGGAGAGGGGGCAGGATGCAATTCACACATATGGGAGACCTCAACCCAGCAGGGCCAGGTGAACTCAGTTGTCAGAAAAAAGACTCCGCTTTTGCTGGAGCAAGGTCTGTTTCCCGTAGCGTGTGACTTATGACTGTTAAGAGTAGGTGTGAATATGCATAAAAGGTGGATCAGGTCTGTGGCACTGTCAAGCTGTTGGGTTATTTAAATCCCCTGTTGTTTTAAATTTTGGAAAAGAAACAGCCTGCAGACAGGCAATTGAAAAGAAATTGGTGCTTGCGATTTCAATTTTGTTTGTTGACGTAAGCCTGAGGGTTATCATTATCGTATTAGCGCTGCTTGACTCTTCCACATCTGTCATTATCACAGTGGGAGTGGGGGGTGGGGTCTGTAAATTCACAGTTTGGTTATCAGCTCCAGAAGGTTATTAGCTATCTTTGATGTGTAGCTATGAATACAAATGTTAGTTTTTCTAAAGGTTTAGGCACTTGAGGGGATGTAAATGTATTGAATTGCCTTTCATCAATCAGAGTGCTTTTTTTAATATAGTGAAGTATCTAATAGATACTTAGAACTTTATATTACTTCACCTCAGCATGGCTCTTGATATCTACCCGTGGTGGACATTGGGAAAGTTGGCATGGAGGGTGAAAGGGCAAAGTGTGGTGGTTGGTAGCCATGAGTTGGCACTAAGTTGGCATAGGGGCTATAAGGGGCAATGGGGGGTGGGTAGAGTGGCATAGGTTGGCATGGAGGGCATGGTGGTTGGTGGAGGCATGAGGTGGCATGAGTTGTCATTGATGGGTCATGGGGAATGTGTGGGGGTTGATGGGGTGTGAGGGGTGAGGGCTAGAGCGCTTTACTGTTTCTATTATTACTGGGATGAAGGCCCAGAGCACTGAGGTGGGCCTTTTTAAGTAGCCCGCCTTGGCACTCGGCAGCCCCCGTAGCTGCCTCCGGACTGTTTCGAGGGGCGCGGGCCCAACTCCAGCATGCACCCCTGGAGCAAAAACCCAGTGATCTGGGGCAGTTTCTCCCGAGTCGGGTTCACATTTCTGACTCGGCGGTGAAAATTCTGGGGCACTGGTGTTTCCGGATTTCGGAGTGCCGGTCCAGCGAGGTGACAGAATGGCGTTCCTGGGGAGGTTTCATACGGGATGTGGGACAAATGTTAAAAATACAGGATAATCCCATAAAATACGAGACAGTTGGTCACCCTGCCCAGTGCCTTCCCTCTGGCATGTTGGCAGCAGCCTCCTCGGGGGTCTTTAGTGAAGCCTCAGGGGTCTTTAGTGAAGCCTCAGGGGTCTTCAGCACTGTCCTGAGGCAATCCTGAAGAATAAGACAGCACTGCATACAGGCCTGACAGGCCTTTAAACTTAAGGCCTTTCGGTCAGGTGGCGCCTGAGATCCTTGCCTGCCTCTGCTCATCCATTGGACGGACCTCGTGCCTCAAGACCCTTAGTTGACTGTCCACCACCCTGACCAGGGCTGTACATTCAGCCACAGTAGAAAGCTTTTTAATACAAAATATTCAGAATTAGAACCTGAGAACCGAATGCAGGGTCTGTTCCTGTGACAAGGGTGTGTGCAAAATGTAATTGTACCTCTTCAGCATTTTAGATCATCATGTCATTGGGAAGAGTGGAGTGTTCCTTGGTGTAATGTGCATTAAGAATGCCCATGAACTAAACCTAGCTCTCGAGTAGTTAGTTCCACAGGATAGATAAGAGATAAGATGGGGCTGAACCAGCATCCTGCAAACAATCAAAGCTAAAGTGAAATTCCATTAGTTGCTGATATTCATTACTGATTTGCCAATTCTAATCATTTGGATTCAGCTGGAGGCCATTGTCAAGATCATCTGTTGGGCTAAAGCTTCTGATTAGACAGTGTGCGGTGTGTTTGACTATAAACTGACACTGAAGCCTAGCTTTTAAGTAAAGGCAAACATACACCGAAAGGCAGCCTGATTTTTAGAAAAAGAATATTAAACAGGTTGGGAGGCAAAAGGCTATGAAAGTCAGGGGACTGGAAAGAAAGGACATAATGCCCTGAGCTGTAGGACAGAACAGAGGAGTTATCTGGTTCCATTGAAGGAAGACAGCCCATTGCAGTGCGAGAGTGTCAATTATTCATTATTTTTTAATGTAATGGGTAGTTTTGCCAATTGAACTTACTGCCCCTCATCATACTTCCTGTACCATCTTTTCACCTTACATTGAAGTACATTAGATACAGCACATTACATAGCACAGTAACAAGCCTTTCAACCCAACTGGTCTAAGTGGTGCATGTAAATCACACATGCCCCTCCCAATTGATTTTACTCTCCCTCTCTAGCCCTGAATTCCTGTTCCCTTTTCCTCAAGTCACTTACTGAATCATTTCACCTAATGTTAACTTGGCCAGTCATCAATGAGATTGAAGAAATATACTGTTCCCTGTCCTTTTGCTGTAGAATTTCCTATCCATTATCACAGTATTCCCCATTCTGTTCCAACAATATTCCCTATCCATTATTGTAGTGCTCCCTAGCCATTTTTGCAGTACCCCCTATCTTTTTATTGTGGTATTCCCTATCCTATAATTGCAGTGTTCTCCCTCCTATGGCAGCAGTATTCCTTTCCCATTGTTGCATCTTTCACTATCCCATTACTGCAGTGCTCCCTATACTGTTGCTGCAGTATTCCCTGTCCTGTTGCCGCATTATTCCTTATCGTGTTGCTGCAGTATTCCCTATACTGTTACCACAGTATTCCCTATCCTGTTGCTGCAGTATTGCCTGTCCTGTTGCCGCTTTATTCCCTATCCTGTTGCTGCAGAATTCCCTGTCCTGCTGCCGCAGTATTGCCTATCCTGTTGCAGCAGTATTCCCTATCCTGTTGCCGCAGTATTCCCTTCCTGTTGCTGCAGAATTCCCTGTCCTGTTGCTGCAGTATTCCCTGTCCTGTTGCCGCATTATTCCCGATCCTGTTGCTGCAGAATTCCCTGTCCTCTTGCCGCAGTATTCCCTGTAATGAAGCCGCAGTATTGCCTAACCTGTTGCAGCAGTATTCCCTATCCTGTTGCCGCAGAATTCCTTGTCCTGTTGCTACAGTATTCCCTATCCTGTTGCAGGTGTATTCCCTGTCCTCTTGCTGCAGTATTCCCTATCCTGTTGTCGCAGTATTCCCTATCCTGTTGCTGCAGTATTCCCTATCCTGTTGCCGCAGTGTTCACTTTCATGTTGTCGCAGTGTTCCCTGTGCTGTTGCTGCAGTATTCCCTGTCCTCTTGCTGCAGTATTCCCTATCCTGTTGCTGCAGTATTCCCTATCCTGTTGCGGCAGTATTCCCTGTCCTGTTGCCGCATTATTCCCTATCCTGTTGCTGTAGAATTCCCTGACCTGTTGCCGCAGTATTCCCTGTAATGATGCCGCAGTATTGCCTATCCTTTTGCAGCAGTATTCCCTATCCTTTTGCTGCAGTATTCCCTTCCTGTTGCCACAGAATTCCCTGTCCTGTGGCTGCAGTATTTCCTATCCTGTTGCAGGTGTATTCCCTATCCTGTTGCCGCAGAATTCCCTATACTGTTACCGCAGTATTCCCTATCCTGTTGCGGCAGTATTCCCTGTGCTGTTGCTGCAGTATTCCCAATCCTGTTGCGGCAGTATTCCCTATCCTGTTGCCGCAGTGTTCACTTTCATGTTGCCGCAGTATTCCCTGTGCAGTTGCTGCAGTATTCCTTATTCTGTTGCTGCAGTATTCCCTATACTGTTGCCACAGTATTCCCTAACCTGTTGCTGCAGTATTCCCTGTCCTGTTGCCACATTATTCCCTATCCTGTTGCTGCAGAATTCCCTGTCCTGTTGCTGCAGTATTCCCTTCCTGCTGCCGCAGAATTCCCTGTCCTGTTGCTACAGTATTCCCTATCCTGTTGCAGGTGTATTCCCTATCCTGTTGCCACAGTATTCCCTAGCCAGTTGCTGCAGTATTCCTTATCGTGTTGCTGCAGTATTCCCTATATTATTGCCACAGTATTCCCTATCCTGTTGCTGCAGTATTCCTTATCGTGTTGCTGCAGTATTCCCTGTCCTGTTGCTGCAGTATTCCTTATCGTATTGCTGCAGTATTCCCTATACTGTTGCCACAGTATTCCCTGTCCTGTTGCTGCAGTATTCCTCATCGTGTTGCTGCAGAATTCCCTGTCCTGTTGCCGCAGTATTCCCTGTAATGATGCCGCAGTATTGCCTATCTTTTTGCAGCAGTATTCCCTATCCTGTTGCCGCAGTATTCCCTTCCTGTTGCCGCAGAATTCCCTATCCTGTTGCCACAGTGTTCCCTATCCTGTTGCTGCAGAATTCCTTGTCCTGTTGCTACAGTATTCCATATCCTGTTGCGGCAGTATTCCCTGTCCTCTTGCTGCAGTATTCCCTATCCTGTTGTCGCAGTATTCCCTATCCTGTTGCTGCAGTGTTCACTTTCATGTTGTCGCAGTGTTCCCTGTGCTGTTGCTGCAGTATTCCCTGTCCTCTTGCTGCAGTATTCCCTATCCTGTTGCCGCATTATTCCCTATCCTGTTGCTGCAGAATTCCCTGACCTGTTGCCGCAGTATTCCCTGTAATGATGCCGCAGTATTGCCTATCCTTTTGCAGCAGTATTCCCTATCCTTTTGCCGCAGTATTCCCTTCCTGTTGCCACGGAATTCCCTGTCCTGTGGCTGCAGTATTTCCTACCCTGTTGCAGGTGTATTCCCTATCCTGTTGCCGCAAAATTCCCTATACTGTTACCGCAGTATTCCCTATCCTGTTGCGGCAGTATTCCCTGTGCTGTTGCTGCAGTATTCCCAATCCTGTTGCGGCAGTATTCCCTATCCTGTTGCCGCAGTGTTCACTTTCATGTTGCCGCAGTATTCCCTGTGCAGTTGCTGCAGTATTCCTTATCCTGTTGCTGCAGTATTCCCTATATTGTTGCCACAGTATTCCCTAACCTGTTGCTGCAGTATTCCCTGTCCTGTTGCCACATTATTCCCTATCCTGTTGCTGCAGAATTCCCTGTCCTGTTGCCGCAGTATTCCCTTCCTGCTGCCGCAGAATTCCCTGTCCTGTTGCTACAGTATTCCCTATCCTGTTGCCGCAGTATTCCCTATCCTGTTGCCGCAGTATTCCCTATCCTGTTGCGGCAGTATTCCCTGTCCTCTTGCTGCAGTATTCCCTATCCCGTTGCAGCAGTATTCCATGTCCTGTTGCTGCAGTATTCCCTATCCTGTTGCCACAGTATTCCCTATCCTGTTGCTGTAGTATTCCTTATCGTGTTGCTGCAGTATTCCCTATATTATTGCCACAGTATTCCCTATCCTGTTGCTGCAGTATTCCTTATCGTGTTGCTGCAGTATTCCCTGTCCTGTTGCTGCAGTATTCCTTATCGTGTTGCTGCAGTATTCCCTATACTGTTGCCACAGTATTCCCTATCCTGTTGCTGCAGTATTCCTCATCGTGTTGCTGCAGAATTCGCTGTCCTGTTGCCGCAGTATTCCCTGTAATGATGCCGCAGTATTGCCTATCTTTTTGCAGCAGTATTCCCTATCCTGTTGCCGCAGTATTCCCTTCCTGTTGCCACAGAATTCCCTATCCTGTTGCCACAGTATTCCCAATCCTGTTGCGGCAGTATTCCCTGTCCTGTTGCCGCAGAATTCCCAATCCTGTTGCTGCTGTACTCCCTATAGTGTTGCCACAGTATTCCCTATCCTGTTGCTGCAGTAATCCCTTTCCTGTTGCTGCATTATTCCTATCCTGTAGCTGCAGAATTCCCTGTACTGTTGCTGCAGTATTCCCTGTAATGTTGCCGCCGTATTCCCTATCTTGTTGCTGCAGTATTCCCTATCCTGTTGCCACAGTATTCCCTTCCTGTTGCCGCAGAATTCCCTATCCTGTTGCTGCAGTATTCGCTTCCTGTTGCCGCAGAATTCCCTGTCCTGTTGCTGCAGTATTCCCTATCCTGTTGCAGGAGCATTCCCTATCCTGTTGCTGCAGTATTCCCTGTCCTATTGCTGCAGAATTCCCTGTCCTGTTGCCGCAGTATTACCTTCCTGTTGCCGCAGCATTCCCTATCTTGTTGCCGCAGTACTCCCTGTCATTTTGCTGAAGTATTCCCTATCCTGTTGCCATACTATTCCCTGGCCTGTTGCGGCAGTATTTCCTACCTTGTTGCCGCAGTATTCCCTATCTTGTTGCCACAGTACTCCCTGTCATTTTGCTGCAATATTCCCTATCCTGTGGCCGCAGTATTCCCTATCCTGTTGATGGTGTATTTCCTGGCCTGATGCCGCAGTATTCCCTATCCTGTTACTGCAGTATTCCCTATCTTGTTGCCAAAGAATGCCCTGTCCTGTTGCCACAGTATTCCCTATCCTGTTGCCACAGTATTCCCTTCCTGTTGCCGCAGAATTCCCTATCCTGTTGCTGCAGTATTCGCTTCCTGTTGCCGCAGAATTCCCTGTCCTGTTGCTGCAGTATTCCCTATCCTGTTGCAGGAGCATTCCCTATCCTGTTGCTGCAGTATTCCCTGTCCTATTGCTGCAGAATTCCCTGTCCTGTTGCCGCAGTATTACCTTCCTGTTGCCGCAGCATTCCCTATCTTGTTGCCGCAGTACTCCCTGTCATTTTGCTGAAGTATTCCCTATCCTGTTGCCATACTATTCCCTGGCCTGTTGCGGCAGTATTTCCTACCTTGTTGCCGCAGTATTCCCTATCTTGTTGCCACAGTACTCCCTGTCATTTTGCTGCAATATTCCCTATCCTGTGGCCGCAGTATTCCCTATCCTGTTGATGGTGTATTTCCTGGCCTGATGCCGCAGTATTCCCTATCCTGTTACTGCAGTATTCCCTATCTTGTTGCCAAAGAATGCCCTATCCTGTTGCAACAGTATTCCCTATCCTGTTGTGCAGTATTCCCTATCCTGTTGTGCAGTATTCCCTATCCTGATTCTGCAGCTTTCCGTATTGTGTTGCCGCAGTACTCCCTGTCATTTTGCTGCAGAATTCCCTGTCCTGTTGCCGCAGTGCTCCCTGTCCTGTTGCTGCAGTATTCCCTGTCCTGTTGCTGCAGAATTCCCTATCCTGTTGCTGCAGTATTCCCTATCATATTGCTGTGGTATTCCCCGTCCTGTTGCTGCAGTATTCCCCGTTCTTTTGCTGCAGTATTCCCCGTCCTGTTGCTGCAGTATTCCCCGTTCTTTTGCTGCAGTATTCCCCATCCTGTTGCCGCAGTATTCCATAATTTTTTTGCCGCAGAGTTGCCTATCCTTTGGTTGCAGTATTCACTGTCGTATTCCCACAGAATTCCCTGTCCTGTTGCCGCAGTATTCCCCATCCTGTTGCTGCAGTATTCCCTGTCCTGTTGCTGCAGTATTCCCTGTCCTGTTGCCGCAGTATTCCATGATTTTTTGCCGCAGAGTTGCCTATCCTGTGGTTGCAGTATTCACTGTCATATTCCCGCAGAATTCTCTGTCCTGTTGCTGCAGTATTCCCTATCATATTGCCATGGTATTCCCAGTCCTGTTGCTGCAGTATTCCCTGTCCTGTTGCCGCAGTATTCCCTTCCAGTTGCCGCAGAATTCCCTGTCCTGTTGCTGCAGTATTCATTATTCTGTTGCCACAGTACTCCATATCCTGTTGCCGCAGTATTCCCTATCCTGTTTTCCTATCCTGAATTTCCTATCCTGTTGCTGCAGTATTCAGTGTCCTGTTGCTGCAGTTTTCCCTTTCCTGTTGCCGCAGCGTTCCCTATACTTTTGCCGCATTATTCACTTTCCTGTTACCTCAGTATTCCCTATATTGTTGCCGCAGTATTAGCTATTGTGTTTTTGCAGTATTCCCTATCCTGTTGCCGCAGCATTCCCTGTCATTTTGCTGCAGCATTCCCTATCCTGTTGCCGTAGTATTCCCTGGCCTGTTGCGGCAGTATTTCCTACCTTGTTGCTGCAGTATTCCCTATCTTGTTGCCACAGTACTCTCTGTTATTTTGCTGCAATATTCCCTATCCTGTGGCCGCAGTATTCCCTATCCTGTTGCTGCAGTGTTCCCTATCCTGTTGATGGAGTATTTCCTGGCCTGATGCCGCAGTATTCCCTATCCTGTTACTGCAGTATTCCCTATCTTGTTGCCAAAGAATGCCCTATCCTGTTGCAACAGTATTCCCTATCCTGTTGTGCAGTATTCCCTATCCTGATGCTGCAGCTTTCCGTATTGTGTTGCCACAGTACTCCCTGTCATTTTGCTGCAGAATTCCCTATCCTGTTATCACAGTGTTCCCCATCCTGTTACTGCAGTGTTCCCCATCCTGTTGCTGCAGTATTCCCTGTCCTGTTGCCGCAGTATTCCCTGTCCTGTTGCCGCAGGATTCCCCGTCCTGTTACCACAGTATTCCCTGTCCTGTTGCTGCAGTATTCCCCATCCTGTTGCTGCAGTATTCCCTGTCCTGTTGCTGCAGAATTCCCTATTATATTGCCGCAGTATTCCCCGTCCTGTTGCTGCAGTATTCCCTGTTCTTTTGCTGCAGTATTCCCCGTCCTGTTGCTGCAGTATTCCCTGTCATATTGCCGCAGTATTCCCCATCCTGTTGCTGCAGTATTCCCTGTTCTTTTGCTGCAGTATTCCCCGTCCTGTTCCTGCAGTATTCCCTGACCTTTTGCTGTACTATTCCCCATCCTGTTGCTGCAGTATTCCCTGTTCTTTTGCTGCAGTATTCCCTGTCCTGTTGCTGCAGTATTCCCTGTCCTGTTGCTGCAGTATTCCCTGTGCTGTTGCCGCAGTATTCCCCGTCCAGTTGCCGCGGTATGCTCTGTCCTTTTGCCGCAGGATTCCCTATCTTGTTGCCGCAGAATGCCCTATCTTGTTACTGCAGTATTCACTGTCCTGTTGCCGCAGTATTCCATGATTTTTTGCCGAAGAGTTGCCTATCCTGTGGTTGCAGTATTCACTGTCGTATTCCCGCAGAATTCCCTATCTTGTTGCCGCAGAATTCCCTATCCTGTTGCTGCAGTATTCACTGTCCTGTTGCCGCAGTATTCCCTATCTTGTTGCTGCAGTATTTCCTATCCTGTTGCTGCAGTATTCCCTATCCTGTTGCTGCAGTATTCCCTATCCTGTTGCAGTACTTTTCCCTGTCCTGTTGCTGCAGTATTCCCTATCCTGTTGCCGCAGTATTCCCTTCCTGCTGCCGCAGAATTCCCTGTCCTGTTGCTGCAGTATTCCCTATCCTGTTGCAGGTGTATTCCCTATATTGTTGCCCCAGTATTCCCTATGCTGTTGCTGCATTATTCCCTCTCCTGTTGCCGCAGTATTCCCTTCCTTTTGCCGTAGAATTCCCTGTCCTGTTGCTGCAGTATTCCCTATCCTGTTGCAGGTGTTTTCCCTATCCTGTTGCTGCAGTATTCCCTGTCCTGTTGCTGCAATGTTCCCGATCATGTTGCCACAGTATTCCCTGTCCTGTTGCTGCAGAATTCTATGTCCGGTCGCCGCAGAATTCCCTATACTGTTGCCATAGTATTCTCTGTCCTGTTGCCGCCGTATTCCCTGTCCTATTGCTGCAGTATTCCCTATATTGTTGCCGCAGTATTAGCTATTGTGTTTTTGCAGTATTCCCTAACCTGTTGCCGCAGCATTCCCTATCTTGTTGCCGCAGCACTCCCTGTCATTTTGCTGCAGTATTCCCTTTCCTGTTGCCGTACTATTCCCCGGCCTGTTGCGGCAGTATTTCCTACCTTGTTGCCGCAGTATTCCCTATCTTGTTGCCACAACACTCCCTGTCATTTTGCTGCAGTATTCCCTATCCTGTTGCCGTAGTATTCCCTATCCTTTTGCCGCAGTATCAACTATCCTGTTGCCGCAGTATTCCCTGTCCTGTTGCCACAGTATTCCCTACGCTGTTCCTGAAGTATACCCTGTCCTTTTGCTGCAGTATTCCCGATCCTGTTTCAGCAGTATTCCCTGTCCCGTTGCTGCAGTATTTCCTGTACTGTTGCCGCAGTGTTCCCTAATCTGTTCCTGCAGTATTCCTTATTCTCTTGCTGCAGTTTTCCCTGTCCTGTTAATGCAGTCTTTCTTATCCTGTTGCCACAGTATTCCTTATCCTGTTGCTGCAGTATTCCCTGTCCTTTTGCTGCAGTATTCGTTGTCCTGTTGCTGCAGCATTCCCTGCCATCTTGCCGCAATATTCCCTATTCTGCTCACCACATTGCCAGAAGGATATGGAGGCGTTGGAGAGGGTGCAGAGGAGGTTTACCAGGATGCTGCCTGGTCTGGAGGTTATTAGCTATGAGGAGAGGTTGGAGAAACTCGGATTGTTCTCACTAGAGCGACGGAGATTGAGGGGCGACTTGATAGAAGTTTACAAATTTATAAGTGGCATGGACAGAGTAGATAGTCAGAAGCTTTTTCCCAGGGTGGAAGAGTCAATTACTAGGAGGCATAGATTTAAGGTGAGTGGAGAAAACTATAAAGGAGATGTGTGGGGCAAGTTTTTTACGCAGAGGGTAGTGAGTGTCTGGAATTCGCTGCCAGAGGAGGTGGTGGAAGCAGGTACGATAGTGGTGTTTAAGAGGCAGCTTGACAAATACATGAATAGGATGGGAATAGAGGGATACGGACTCCGGAAGTGCAAAATGTTTTAGTTATGATCGGCGCAGGCTTGGAGGGCCGAAGGACCTGTTCCTGTGCTGTACTTTTCTTTGTTCTTTGTTCTATCCTGTTGCCGCGGTATTCCCTGTCCTGTTGCGGCAGTATTCCCATTCTGCTGCTGCAGTATTCCCTCTCCTGTTGCTGCAGTATTCCCTGTGCTGTTGCTGCAGTACTCCTTATCCTCTTGCTGCAGTTTTCCCTGTCCTGTTAATGCAGTCTTCCTTATCCTGTTGCTGCAGTATTCCCTGTCCTTTTGCTGCAGTATTCATTGTCCTGTTGCCGCAGCATTCCCTGTCCTGTTGCCGAAGTATTCCCTATCCTGTTACTGCAGCATTACCCATCCTGTTGCCACTGTATTCCCTGTCCTGTTGCTTCATTATTCCCTGTCCTTTCCTGCAGTATTCCCTATCCTGTTGCCTCAGTATTCCCTATCCGTTTGCCACGGTATTCCCTATCCTGTTGCTGCATTATTCCCTTTCCTGTTGCCGCAGAATTCCCTATATTGTTGCCGCGGTATTCCCTGTACATTTGCCACATTATTCCTGGTCCTGTTGCTGCAGTATTCCCTATCCTGTTGCCGCAGTATTCCTGGTTCTTTTGCCGCTGTGTTCCCTACCCTGTTGCTGCAGTATTCCCTATCCTGTTGCTGCAGTATTCCCTGTCCAGTTGCTGCAGTATTCCCTATCCTGTTGCCGCATTATTCCCTATCCTGTTGCTGCAGTATTATTAATGCTGTTGCTGCAGTATTGCCTGTCCCGTTGCCGCAGTATTCCTTATCCTGTTGCTTCAGTATTCCCTGTCCTGCTGCCTCGGTATTCCCTGTCCTGTTGCTGCAGTATTCCCTGTCATCTTGTCGCAGTATTCCCTGCCCTGTTCCTGCAGTATTCCCTGTCCTTTTGCCGCAGTATTCCCTATCTTGTTGCTGCAATATCCCCTATCCTGTTCCTGCAGTTTTCCTTTCCTGTTGCCGCAGTATTCCTGGTCCTTTTGACATTGTATTCCCTATCCTGTTGCCACAGCATTCACTATTGTGTCACCGCAGTGTTCTTTGTCCTGTTGCTGCAGTATTCCCTAAATTGTTGTCGCAGTATTCCCTGTCCTTTTGCCGCACTATTCCCTGTCCTGTTACTGCAGTATTCCCTATCCTGTAGCCACAGTATTCCCTTGCCTGTTGCCGCAGTATTCCCTATCCTGTTGCTGCAGTATTCCCTGTCCTGTTGCTGCAGTATTCCCTATCCTGTAGCCACAGTATTCCCTTGCCTGTTGCCGCAGTATTCCCTATCCTGTTGCTGCAGTGTTCCCTATCCTGTTGCCGCAGTATTCCCTGTCCTGTTGTTGCAGTATTCCTTGTCCTGTTGCCGCAATATTCCTTTTCCTGTTGCTTCAGTATTCTCTGTCCTCTTGGTGCAGTATTCACTGCCCTGTTCCTGCAATATTCCCTGTCCTTTTGCTGCAGTATTCCCAATCCTGTTGCTGCAGTATTCGCTGTCCTGTTGCCACAGAATTTCCTATCCTGTTGCTGCAGTGTTCCCTATCCTGTTGCCACAGTATTCCCTTTCCTGTTGCTGCAGAATTCCCTGTACTGTTGCAGCAGTATTCCCTGCACTTTTGCCGCGTTATTCTCTATCCTGTTCCAGCAGTATTCCCTATGCTGTTGCCGTAGTCTTCCCATCCTGTTGCTGCACTAACCCCTATCCTGATGCCGCAGCATTCCTGGTCCTTTTGCCGCTGTATTCCCTGTCCTGTTGCCGCAGTATTCCCTATCCTCTTGCTGCATTATTCCCTGTCCTGTTGTCACAGTATTCCCTATGCTGTTGCCACAGTATTCCCTGTCCTGTTGCCGCAGTATTCCCTCTCCTGTTACTGCAGTATTCCATGTCCTGTAGGCGCAGTATTCCCTTTCCTGCTAAAGCAGCATTCGCTATCCTGTTGCCGCAGTATTCCCTGTCCTGTTGCCGCATTATTCCCTGTCCTGTTGCCGCAGTATTCCCTGTCCTGTTGCCGCATTATTCCCTGTCCTGTTGCCGCATTATTCCCTGTCCTGTTGCAGCAGTGTTCCCCATCCTGTTGCTTCAGTATTCCCTGATCTGTTGCCGCAGTATTCCTTATCTTGTTGCTGCAGTACTCCCTGTCCTTTTGCTGTAGTATTCCTTAACCTGTTGCTGCAGTATTCCCTGTACTGTTGCTGCAGTATTCCCTATCCTGTTGCTGCAGTATTCCCTATCCTGTTGCTGCAGTATTCCCTGTACTGTTGCTGCAGTATTCCCTATCCTGTTGCTGCAGTATTCCCTATCTTGTTGCTGCAGATTAACTTATCCTGTTGCCGCAGTATTCCCTGCCCTGTTGCTGCAGTATTCCCTGTCCTGTTTCAGCAGTATTTCTTATCCTGTTGCTTCACTATTCCCTGTACTGCTGCCGGAGTATTCCCTGCCCAATTCCTGCAGTATTCCCTGATCTGTTGCCGCAGTATTCCTTATCCTGTTGCTGCAGTATTCCCTGTCCTTTTGCTGCAGTATTCCTTAACCTGTTGCTGCAGTATTCCCTGTACTGTTGCTGCAGTATTCCCTGCCCTGTTGCTGCAGTATTCCCTATCCTGTTGCTGCAGTATACCCTATACTGTTGCCGCAGTATTCCATGACCTGTTGCCGCAGTATTCCCTGTCCTGTTGCTGCAGTATTCCCTATCCTGTTGCTTCAGTATTCCCTGTCCTGCTGCCTCGGTATTCCCTGTCCTGTTGCTGCAGTATTGCCTGTCATCTTGCCGCAGTATTCCCTGCCCTGTTCCTTCAGTATTCCCTGCCCTGTTCCTGCAGTATTCCCTATCCTGTTGCTGCAGTATTCCCTATCCTGTTGCCGCAGTATTCCTGGTCCTTTTGCCGCCGTATTCCCTCTCCTGTTGCCGCAGTATTCACTATTGTGTTGCCACAGTGTCCTTTGTCCTGTTGCTGCAGTATTCCCTAAATTATTGTCGCAGTATTCCCTATCTTGTTGCCGCATTATTCCCTGTCCTGTTGCCGCATTATTCCCTGTCCTGTTGCAGCAGTGTTCCCCATCCTGTTGCTTCAGTATTCCCTGATCTGTTGCCGCAGTATTCCTTATCCTGTTACTGCAGTATTCCCTGTCCTGTTGCTGCAGTATTCCTTAACCTGTTGCTGCAGTAATACCTGTCCTTTTGCTGCAGTATTCGTTATCCTGTTGTCGCAGTATTCCCTATCCTGTTGCTGCAGTATTCACTATTGTGTTGCCACAGTGTCCTTTGTCATGTTGCCGCAGCATTCCCAATCCTGTTGCTGCAGTATTCCCTATCCTGTTGCTTCGGTATTCCCTATCCTGTTGCTGCAGTATTGCCCATCCTGTTGCTTCAGTATTCCCTGATCTGTTTCCGCAGTATTCCTTATCCTGTTACTGCAGTATTCCCTGCCCAATTCCTGCAGTATTCCCTGACCTGTTGCCGCAGTATTCCCTATCCTGTTGCTGCAGTATTGCCCATCCTGTTGCTTCAGTATTCCCTGATCTGTTTCCGCAGTATTCCTTATCCTGTTACTGCAGTATTCCCTGTCCTGTTGCTGCAGTATTCCCTATCCTGTTGCTGCAGTATTTCCTATCCTGTTGCCACAGTATTCCCTGTACTGTTGCTGCAGTATTTCCCATCCTGTTGCTTCAGAATTCCCTGAACTGTTGCCGCAGTATTCCTTATCCTGTTACTGCAGTATTCCTTAACCTGTTGCTGCAGTAATACCTGTCCTTTTGCTGCAGTATTCGTTATCCTGTTGTCGCTGTATTCCCTATCCTGTTGCTGCAGTATTTCCTATCCTGTTGCCGCAGTAATCCCTGTACTGTTGCTGCAGTATTCCCTATCCTGTTGCCGCATTATTTGCTGTCCTGTTGCTGCAGTATTCCTTATCCTGTTGCTTCAGTATTCCCTGGCCTGCTGCCGCAGTATTCCCTGCCCTGTTCCTGCGGTATTCCCTGCCCTGTTCCTGCAGTGTTTCCTGACCTTATGCTGTAGTATTCCCATTCCTAATGCTGTAATATTCCCTGTCCTGTTGCTGCAGTATTGCCCATCCTGTTGCTTCAGTATTCCCTGATCTGTTGCCGCAGTATTCCTTATCCTGTTGCTGCAGTATTCCCTGTCCTGTTGCAGCAGTATTGCCCATCCTGTTGATTCAGTATTCCTTGATCTGTTGCTGCAGTATTCCTTATCCTGTTGCGGCAGTATTCCATGTCCTTTTGCTGCAGAATCCGTTATCCTGTTGTCGCAGTATTCCCTATCCTGTTGCTGCAGTATTTCCTATTCTGTCGCCGCAGTATTCCCTGTATTGTTGCTTCAGTATTCCCTATCCTGTTGCCGCAGTAGTCCCTGTTCTGTTGCTGCAGTATTCCCTATCATGTTGCCGCATTATTCCCTGTCCTGTTGCTGCAGTATTCTCTGTCCTGTTGCCGCAGTATTCCTTCTCCTGTTGCTGCAGTATTCCCTGTCCTTTTGCTGCAGTATTCATTGTCCTGTTGCCACTGTATTCCCTGTCCTGTTGCTTCATTATTCCCTGTCCTTTCCTGCAGTATTCCCTATCCTGTTGCCTCAGTATTCCCTAACCGTTTGCCGCGGTATTCCCTATCCTGTTGCTGCATTATTCCCTTTCCTGTTGCCGCAGAATTCCCTATATTGTTGCCGCGGTATTCCCTGTACATTTGCCGCATTATTCCCTATCCTGTTGCTGCAGTATTATTAATGCTGTTGCTGCAGTATTGCCTGTCCTGTTGCCGCAGTATTCCTTATCCTGTTGCTTCAGTATTCCCTGTCCTGCTGCCTCGGTATTCCCTGTCCTGTTGCTGCAGTATTCCCTGTCATCTTGTCGCAGTATTCCCTGCCCTGTTCCTGCAGTATTCCCTGTCCTTTTGCCGCAGTATTCCTGGTCCTTTTGACACTGTATTCCCTATCCTGTTGCCACAGCATTCACTATTGTGTTACCGCAGTGTTCTTTGTCCTGTTGCTGCAGTATTCCCTAAATTGTTGCCGCAGTATTCCCTGTCCTTTTGCCGCACTATTACCTGTCCTGTTGCCGCAGTCTTCCCTATCCTGTTGCCGCATTATTCCTTGTCCTGTTGCAGCAGTATTGCCCATCCTGTTGCTGCAGTATTGCCCATCCTGTTGCTTCAGTATTCCCTGACATGTTGCTGCAGTATTCCTTATCCTGTTGCTGCAGTATTCCCTGTCCTGTTGCTGCAGTATTCCTTAACCTGTTGCTGCAGTATTCCATGTCCTTTTGCTGCAGTATTCGTTATCCTGTTACTGCAGTATTCCCTGTCCTGTTGCTGCAGTATTCCTTAACCTGTTGCTGCAGTAATACCTGTCCTGTTGCTGCAGTATTCCCTGTCCTGTTGCTGCAGTATTCCCTGTCCTGTTGCTGCAGTATTCCTTAACCTGTTGCTGCAGTAATACCGTCCCTTTTGCTGCAGTATTCCCTATCCTTTTGCCGCATTATTCCCTGTCCTGTTGCTGCAATATTATTAATCCTGTTGCTGCAGTATTCTCTGTCCTGTTGCCGCAGTATTCCTTCTCCTGTTGCTTCAGTATTCCCTGGCCTGCTGCCGCAGTATTCCCTGCCCTGTTCCTGCAGTATTCCCTGCCCTGTTCCTGCAGTATTCCCTGACTTTTTGCTGCAGTATTCCCAATCCAGTTGCTGCAATATTCCCTGTCCTGTTGCTGCAGTTTTCCCTGTCCTGTTGCCGCAGTATTCCCTAATCTGTTGCTACAGTATTCGCTGTCCTGCTGCTGCAGTCCTTCCTGTCCTGTTGCCACAGAATTCCCTATCCTGTTGCTGCAGTATTCCCTGTCCTGTTGCCGCAGTATTCCCTGTCCTGTTGCTACAGTAGTCACTGTCCTGTTGCTGCAGTCCTTCCTGTCCTGTTGCCGCAGTATTGCCCATCCTGTTGCTTCAGTATTCCCTGTCCTGTTGGTGCAGTATTCCTTATCCTGTTGCTTCAGTATTCCCTGTACTGCTGCTGCAGTATTCCCAACCCAGTTCCTGCAGTATTCCCTGCCCTGTTGCCGCAGTAATCTCTGTGCTGTTCCAACAGAATTCCCTGTCCTGTTGCCGCAGTATTCCCTGTCCTGTTGCTGCAGTATTCCCTATCCTGTAGGCACAGTATTCCCTTTCCTGTTGCTGCAGTATTCCCTGTCCTGTTGCTGCAGTATTCCCTATCCTGTTGCTGCAGTATTTCCTATCCTGTTGCCGCAGTATTCCTGGACCTTTTGCTGCTGTATTCCCTATCCTGTTGCCGCAGTCTTCCCATCCTGTTGTTGCAGTATTCCCTAAATTGTTGCCGCAGTATTCCCTGTCCTTTTGCCGCACTATTACCTGTCCTGTTGCCGCAGTCTTCCCTATCCTGTTGCTGCATTATTCCCTGTCCTGTTGCAGCAGTATTGCCCATCCTGTTGATTCAGTATTCCTTGATCTGTTGCTGCAGTATTCCTTATCCTGTTGCGGCAGTATTCCATGTCCTTTTGCTGCAGAATCCGTTATCCTGTTGTCGCAGTATTCCCTATCCTGTTGCTGCAGTATTTCCTATTCTGTCGCCGCAGTATTCCCTGTATTGTTGCTTCAGTATTCCCTATCCTGTTGCCGCAGTATTCCCTGTTCTGTTGCTGCAGTATTCCCTATCATGTTGCCGCATTATTTCCTGTCCTGTTGCTGCAGTATTCCCTGTCCTGTTGCCGCAGTATTCCTTCTCCTGTTGCTTCAGTATTCCCTGGCCTGCTGCCGCAGTATTCCCTGCCCTGTTCCTGCAGTATTTCCTGCCCTGTTCCTGCAGTATTCCCTGACCTTTTGCTGCAGTATTCCCAATCCTGTTGCTGCAATATTCCCTGTCCTGTTGCTG
Organism: Cetorhinus maximus; assembly: GCF_964194155.1. Lineage (NCBI taxonomy): Eukaryota > Metazoa > Chordata > Chondrichthyes > Lamniformes > Cetorhinidae > Cetorhinus > Cetorhinus maximus. The sequence goes on from NC_135887.1 coordinate 71,353,764, forward strand.
CAGTATTCCCTGTCCTGTTGCTGCAGTATTCCTTCTCCTGTTGCTTCAGTATTCCCTGGCCTGCTGCCGCAGTATTCCCTGCCCTGTTCCTGCAGTATTCCCTGCCCTGTTCCTGCAGAATTCCCTGACCTTTTGCTGCAGTATTCCCAATCCAGTTGCTGCAATATTCCCTGTCCTGTTGCTGCTGTATACCCTATCCTGTTGCCGCAGTATTCCCTGTACTGTTGCTGCATTATTCCCTATCCTGTTGCTGCAGTATTCCCTATCCTGTTGCCGCAGTATTCTCTGTCCTGTTGCTGCAGTATACCCTATCCTGTTGCCGCAGTATTCCCTGTCCTGTTGCTGCAGTATTCCCTGTCCTGTTGCCGCAGTATTCCTTATCCTGTTGTTTCAGTATTCCCTGTACTGCTGCCGCAGTATTCCCAGCCCAGTTCCTGCAATATTCCCTGTCCAGTTGCTGCAGTATTCCCTGTCCTGTAGCCGCAGTATTCCCTAATCTGTTGCTACAGTATTCGCTGTCCTGTTACTGCAGTCCTCCCTGTCCTGTTCCAACAGAATTCCCTATCCTGTTGCCACAGTATTCCCTGTCCTGTTGCCGCAGTATTCCCTGTCCTGTTGCTGCAGTATTCCCTATCCTGTAGGCACAGTATTCCCTTTCCTGTTGCTGCATTATTCCCTGTCCTTTTGCAGCAGTATTGCCCATCCTGTTGCTTCAGTATTCCCTGATGTTGCCACTGTATTCCTTATCCTGTTACTGTAGTAATCCCTGTCCTTTTGCTGCAGTATTCCTTAACCTGTTGCTGCAGTATTCCATGTCCTTTTGCTGTAGTATTCGTTATCCTGTTACTGCAGTATTCCCTATCCTGTTGCCGCAGTATTCACGGTACTTTTGCCGCTGTATTCCCTATAATGTTGCCACAGCATTCCCATCCTGTTGCTGCAATATTCCCTGTCCTGTTTCCGCAGTATTCCCTATCCTGTTGCCGCAGTATTCTCTGTCTTGTTGCTGCAATATTCCCTATCCTTTTTCTGCAGTATTCCCTATCCTGTTGCCGCAGTATTCCCTGTCTTGTTGCTGCAATATTCCCTATCCTGTTTCTGCAGTATTCCCTATCCTGTTGCTGCAGTATTCCTGGTCCTTTTGCCGCTGTATTCCCTGTCCTGCTGCCGCAGTATTCACTAACGTGTTGCCACAATGTTCTTTGTCCTGTTGCCGCAGTATTCCCTGTCCTTTTGCCACAGTATTCCCTGTCCTTTTGCCGCAGTATTCCCTATCCTGTTGCCGCATTATTCCCTGGCCTGTCGTAGCAGTATTCCCCATCCTGTTGCTTCAGTATTCCCCGTTCTGTTGCCGCAGCATTCCTTATCCTGTTGCTGCAGTATTCCCTGTCCTTTTGCTCCATTATTCGTTATCCTGTTACTGCAGTATTCCCTGCCCTGTTGCTGCAGTATTTCCCATCCTGTTGCTTCAGTATTCCCCGATCTGTTGCCGCAGTATTCCTTATCCTGTTACTGCAGTATTCCTTAACCTGTTGCTGCAGTAATACCTGTCCTTTTGCTGCAGTATTCGTTATCCTGTTGTCGCAGTATTCCCTATCCTGTTGCTGCAGTATTCCCTATCCTGTTGCCACAGTATTCCCTGTCCTGTTGCCGCTGTATTCCCTGTCCTGTTGCCACAGTATTCCCTATCCTGTTGCCTCAGTATTCCCTATCCTGTTGCCACAGTATTCCCTGTCCTATTGCTGCAGTATTCTCTATCTTGTTGCTGCAGTATTCCCTATTCTGTTGCCACAGTATTCCTTACCCTGTTGCCACAGCATTCCCTCTCCTTTTGCTGCAATTTTCCCTATCCTGTTACCTCATTATTCCCTATCCTATTGCTGCAGTATTGCCTATCCTAATGGTGCAGTGTTCCCTCTCCCATTGCTGCAGTATTCGCTATCCTATTGCTGCAGTATTGCCTATCGTAATGGTGCAGTGTTCCCTCTCCCATTGCTGCAGTATTCCCTATCACTTTTTTCACAGTATTCCATACCCCATTTTGCAGTGGTCCCTATCCTGTTGCTGCAGCATTCCAATCCCATTGTTGCAGAGTTCCCTATTACATCACTGCATTATTCCCTATTGCGTTGCTGTCGTGTTCCCCATTCCCTGTTGACATTGTAAGCTAACCTTAAGTAAATGTTGGGAAGAGAGCTTTGGACTCCATGTTCTGACCTCCAGTTGAATTTTCCAATTGCAGCCTCGTTGACTGCAGGAGTTTATTCGCAGTTACAAATCATTTTTCTTTCAATAGCAATAACCGGAACCACCTTTACTGAGAGGACATTAAGAACAGCTCATTGATGAGGCATTGTTTTCCTTTCAATTCCAGATCATGATTTTGCAGGACAGAAACGTAATGAATACTCAGTTCAGAAGTCATTCTGTACCTCAGCAATTACCATCCATATGGAGCAGCCTTGACCATGGAAGCAATGGTAGGATTCTGAAATGATATTCGCAAAAATGCACCTTAAAAACACTTGGGGTAGATTCTGATTTGGGGTGTTGGTGTAAAATGGGTGATAGTGAATCAGTAGCTTACTTCACACTCCCTCCCCCCACCCCCCACCCCTCCCCCCGCCACTTGTCATTTCGATTTGTGTTCATTTGCATTGAAATCACTGGAAGCAAAAATGGGGAAAAATATCAAACAAGTTTCCGATTCGCTATCACCCATTTTACTCTAGCACACAAATCCATGATCTACCCAGAGGAGCTTTAAAAACAGAACTTGCCCTTTAGCTTTCCAAACCCCAGCTTTTATTTACACCAACCTATCTTCTCTCCATGCCCTTCAATCTATCTCTGTATCAAAACACATCTAGTTGTCTATTCAACCCATTTATGTTTGTTCCACGTTTCCTTATCGTCTGTTAAACAATTAGTACATCAGTAAAAGTCAAGTCAAAGATAAGGGCTACTGCAGTACCAGCTGCTAGGCTTTGATCAATGATCACACAAGGATGTGAACCACAAGTATCCCGCAGTCAAATACACAACAGTTTAAGAGATGTGTGTTTTTGCCAGCTTTTAAAAAGCTAGTGACAATGTTTCTGTTTTAAAGAAAGAACCAAATATGGGTGGGGCAAATCAGTCTCTGGCACTCTTTGAAAGTTCTTAATTTTTGCCAGTTAACAGACTTACAAGTTCCAGAAGACATTCAGTACTCAAAAGGGTTAATCTGCATAATTTCAAATGTGGAGGGAAATTCTCCAGATGTCGATTTTATACCCCCTCACTTGCCTGGGAGCAGTGCATATGAGGAGTTAAAATCATCCAACTCCACTTAGCTTGACAAAGCCCAAGGTGGAAACGTTCCCAGCCAACAACTTCTTTATCTTTATGGAGACTTATCATTGATTCAGTGTGGAAAAAGGTTAGTGTTCCTTTACACTACCTCGAAAAGATAAGAAGTTGCATTTATGCAGCGTCATTCACAGCCTCAGGAGGTCTCAAAGTGCTTCGCAGCCAATGAAGTACTTTTGGAAGTGTAGTCACTGTTATAAGGTAGGAAATGTGGAAGTCAATCTGCACACAGCAAGGTCTCACACATAGCAATGAGAGACATGACTCTCATGTTCGTTGAGTGATAAATACTGACCAGGGCACCAAGGAATTCTGAGGCAAGTAATTCACTTCCTGACTTCTTAAAGCCTCTCCACCATCCACAAGCCACAAGTCAGGAGTGGGATGGAACACTTCCCACTTGCCTGAATGAGTGCAGCTCCAACAACGCTCAAGAAGCTTGACACCATCCAGGACAAAGCAGCCCACTTGATTGGCACCACATCCACAAACATTTACTCCTTCCACCACTGACGCACAATAGCAGCAGCGTACACCATCTACAAGATGCACTGCAGGAATTCACCAAGGCTCCTTCGATATCACCTTCCAAACCCATGTCCATTACCATCTAGAAGGACAAAGGCAGCAGACACATGGGAACACCACCACCTGCAAGTTCCCCTCCAAGTCACTCACCAACCTGACTTGGAAATATATCGCCGTTCCTTCATTATCGCTGGGTCAAAATCCAGGAACTCCCTTCCTAACAGCACTGCGGGTGTACCTACATCACATGGACTGCTGCAGTTCAAGAAGGCAGCTCACCACCACTTTCTCAAGGACAATTAGGAATGGGCAATAAATGTTGGCCAAAGAGGCCCACATCCCATGAAATATCAGAAAAAGTGGCCTCTCCTGCTCTTCTTCAAATACAGCCCTGGGCTCTTTTACATCTCCCTCAGAGTACACGTAGAGTCTCAGGTTAATATCTCATCCAAAAAAACGGCACCTCTGACAGTGCAGCACACCTTCAGTACTGCAATGGAGTGTTAGCCTAGATGTTGTACTGAAGTGTGACTTAAAGCTATGATTCAGGGATCACAGTGCTCCCGATGAGCCAAGGCTGACACAAGTGCAATGAACTATCTACTGATGGATAGTGCTGGAATGTTCTTGCACTGCCATTCCAACATTCATTGTGCCCCTTTCAACATTACTCTGCTCCTTATCAATTGATTAAAAAATGCTTAACCATTGATATTTTAAAAGCAATTTTTATTTAAATGGTAAAGGCTGCTGACCTCGCTAGGGTGTTGCTTTGCTGCAGATCCTGGGCAGGATTTTACGTTGGTCAGGCGGGCGCGCACCCAACCCGATCAGGCATAAAATCATGTGCGATGACGTTGGGTAAGCATCCCGACGTCATCGTGCACTGGCGATCCTTCAGTCAGCGGGTACTCGTGAGTGTCAGCAGTGTACCTGCCGACAATTAAGAGACCTATTAAGGCCCTTAAGCAATGAATTAATTTGCATTTTTCGTTGCCCATCCAACTTTATGCTTGGCGGGCAGGCGAATCGGCCAGGCAGCCTTTGAATTTTTTACGAAACCTCATCCGCGGGAGGGATGCGATTTCCAACGGTAAGTTAAAAAAAAATACAAAAAAATTTTCCACTTCATTTCAAACACGTCCCTCTTCATGTGACTTGTTTATATCATTTATTAAATCTTTACTTTCCTTTGCCCAAAGCTTCAGCTGCCTGAGGCAGCTCTGTGCCCTCAGGGAGCTGTCAGCGCGCGCTCCCTCGTACGTGTAGATCTCGGTGCTGTCCCTCCTCCCGCCCCCATCCCGGCAGTGCTGAGCCTTTCAGTGCTGGCTGGCTGCTAATTGGCCAGCTAGCGTGAAATCGCGGGCAGCGGTCCATTTCGCGGCCGCTCCCGGGTCTGCCTGCCCAACAAAGGGAAACTCCTGCCCCCTGAGACTGAGCTGGGGAGATCTGCAGTGAGAGCAGCCCATTACAGAAACCCTCCCCGTCTCAGTTCCTTTGCAACCAGTAACCTGATCCAAGCCATTGCGTCGAAAACAGCATCAGAACACACTGTTCAAAATGAAAATCTTTTCCAAAACTCAACAAAACACAGCAGTAGCAAACAAAAAGGAAATGCTGATAAAAAGAATCAGTAATCTACCTTCAAGCTCTGTATTCTTTGCTACTGACCTCTCCACACTTATCAGTGTTACTGTGCTGAAGCTTTTGTCAGGGGCTGCCCAGTAGCAGATATTTGTTTTGACAGGAATACCCCATCATGGTGTTACGAATGGAAAGAAAGTGGCAGCATTCATTTGTGGTCTCATGAGCCAGAAAAATTTACCTTCCCGCCTCAGTCAGAAAGAAAGATTTGTATTTATATTGCACTTTACAGCCAATGAAGTACTTTTTGAAATGTAATACACTTTAAATATAAGAAACCTGGCAGCCAACCTGCACCAGTGCCCACAAACAGCAACATGACCATAAGTAATCTTCTTCTCGTGATTTTAAGTGAGGGATATACGTTGGCCAGGACCACTGATTTCATGGCCCATTCAAAATAATGCCATGGGGTCTTTTCCATGCAGCTGAGGGTAGACAGGGCCTCAGTTTATGCAAAAGACAGCACCTCACTCCCTCAGAACTGTACTGGAGGTCAGCTTACATTTTATGCTCAAGTCTCTGAATTGAGACTTGAACCCACAACCTTCATACTCAGAGCGAGTGCTCCACGCTAACCCATGGCTTACACTGCACCAGGCTCGCACTGGGCTGGCTTTGTCCAGCTGAGTCATGATCCTGACATCAGGAATCCAGAAGTGGCCGTGGCAGGATGCTGGTTACAATCCTCCTGGAGGCGGCCCGTTCAGAAGTCGCCGCCTGGAAGCCCGGCTACGTAAGGGCGGCTTGTGGGCCTGAGAAACAGGATGTCCAGTGGGAGGGCTGACAGTGATGTCAGGCCGGCAGCTCCATGGGGAGAGGTGGACACTGCTGAGGCGGATGGGAGACCACAGAGCTTCTCAAAATGGATGTGCTTTCTGCAGCATTGGGGAAAATTTAAAAAAGACGTATTGCCATAGCTGTCAGACTGGTGGGGAGCCCCACAAATGTGTCCACCACATCCCAGCCAGTTCACGCTTGGGTGAGTGAGAGACAGTGTCGATGGATCCCCTCGGCATGCCGCTGGGAGGCATCTGTAAGTTAAAGGCTGGGTTGCAGCCTCAACAGGAGGCCAGGCCGCTGTCAAGAAGATCCCCTTGGTGTCAATAACTTTCCCCCAGTTGGCCTAACACTGGGCCTAAGCAGCTACCTGTCACTGATGGATGGGTAGCCCCTGCCCCCACCTCCAGCAAAGTCCCTCAAAGACTTGAATGTATCAGACGGTCAACCCAACATGTCATTTTCCAACTTTGCTCTGGTTCTGTCTCCTAACGCACCTCTGCAGGACCAGGAGAATTCAGCCTCACTGACTCTGCTGCTATTACACATTTGAACTTTTTGATATAAATATTCACATTGCTTTTGTATCCTCCAGCTTCAGTTGAGTATGCTAGAAGCTCGTGGCATCACACTCATCCACAGCTATGGACCAAGTACCAAGTGTGGGAGTGGCTCCAACACATATTGGACATCAATCAGTTGGACGCTAACTGTATTCGCTTTCAAGACTTTGACGTTACTGGAGAACAGCTGTGTTCTCTGACTGTTGATCATTTCAACCAAGCAACTGGACCTTTGGGTCCACTTCTCTTTAACAACCTTAGGAGCTTAAAGTGGAGCAGCAAGTACTTACCCCCAAATGGACAGCCATTGATGACAGAGCAGAGAGGCAAGTATCTTTGTACCACAGTGCTATCTTTTTTGCCTATTAAGTATCAATTAAGCAAGTCGTTCAGCCACTACGCTCAACTAAGACAGTTTTATTAAACTACTTAAACTTAAATGTTCATAAGATCATAAGAAATAGGTGCAGGAAAAAGCAATTCAGCCCATCGAGCCTGTTCTCTGCCATTCAATAAGATCATAGCTGATCTGAACATGCCCTTAATGCCACTTTCCTGTCTGCCCTCATGACCCATGTCTCCCTTGTCATTCAAAAACCTGTCTAACTCAGCCTTGAATGTATTCAATGACCCAGTTTCTCCTGCTCTCTGGGGAAGAGAATTCCACAGACTAATGACCCCCTGAGAGAAGAAATATTTCTTCATCTCCACCTTAAATGGGAGACCCCCTTATTTTTAAATTGTGCCCCTAGTTCTAGATCCTCTAGAAAGCAACCTCTCAGCATCTACCCCATCAAGCCCCCTCAGAATCTTAAATTGTAAATGTTATTGCCACTCGTCAGCAGTAAGGTAAGTCATCACCACCAACATTATTACCAACTACAAGTAGTAATATAAGGCAGACATAGGTTTAAACAGTGTAACATCAATAGCTATGCCAGGACACAAAGTTGATCAGATATTTTTTCAGTATCACATCACAAAGTGTCTTGAGAATTCTGCATTACTAAATCGGATTTTTCAGTCTTGCACAATTGCCCACCCCCACTTTTTTGGCTCTCTGCAATATTATTCTTTAGTATGGAGATGTTTGTCTTATCTGGAATCCTGTGCACTTGGTCTGGAGGCATGAAGATCTCACACAGCAGGTCAATTTAAGTTGAGCAATCACGTGGTCTAATTGTTAGAAAATATATTCATTGAGTTAAGCTACAAAGAACAGACTTTGAACTTCATGAACAAAAACAAAAATACCTGGAAAAACTCAGCAGGTCTGACAGCATCTGCGGAGAGGGACACAGTTGACATTTCGAGTCCTTATGACCCTTTATCAGAACTAAGACATATAGAAATGAGATGAAATATAAGCTAGTAGAAGGGGGTGGGACAGGAAAGCTTGATAGGGGGCCAGTGATAGATGGAGGCCAAGAAGAGACTGCCAAAGATGTCATAGACAAAAGGACAAAGGGGTGTTGACGGTGGTGATATTATCTAAGGAATGTACTAATGGGGACATTAAGGGTAGCAAGCAGGACGAGCAAGTGGTAGATGGCCCTAGTGTGGTTGGGGTGGGCGGGAAGGGACCGAAATGGGCTAAAAGGTGGAGATGAAACAATAGATCAAAATCAATTTAAAAATAGGAGGGAAAAGAAAAAAATATAGTTGTAAAAAAAATTATAAAATATTGGAAAAAGGGGGATTGGAAAGGGGGTGGGGATGGAGGACTTGCTTGTCCTGCTTGCTTCCCTTAATGTCTCCATTAGCACATCCTTTAGATAATATCACCACCGTCAACACCCCTTTGTCCTTTTCTCTATGACATCTTTGGCAGTCTCGTCTTGGCCTCCACCTATCACTGGCCCCCTGTCGAGCTCTCCTGTCCCACCTCCTTCTACCAGCTTATATTTCATCTCATTTCTATATGTCTTAGCTCTGATGAAGGGTCATACGAACTCGAAACGTCAACTGTATCCCTCTCCACAGATGCTGTCAGACCTGCTGAGTTTTTCCAGGTATTTTTGTTTTTATTCTAGATTTCCAGCATCCGCAGTATTTTGCTTTGAACTTCATGAAGTTGTTGAATTCCTGTTTCACTTTCTGTCAGCATTTGGAGAATGCTAAAAATAGAAGGGGGCAGGATCAGTGGAGCTGGGAATACTGATGAATCTTCCAGTTCAATGGTAACCCCGAGAAGGTTTCAGGTGAAAGGAGTGAAGGGAGAATGTGAACGGTTGCTAGTGCAGCCCTTGACCACCATCAGCGTTCAGGTAAATGGTGGGGGAAGAGGGGCAGCAGGGTCTTGCAGGATTGGGCATACAGGAAAGGGAGGAGGCAAAGTCTGTTGGAGGAGAGGCTGTAATGCGAAGCTTTTCTGGCCCCATATAGCAACGTTACATACCTGGAAGTAGCCTTCCCACCAGCCTGCTTCAGCCCAGTGGGAAAGCTATGGGGGCTTCCTCACTCAGACCCTGGTCAGGATCATATTGGGGATTGTTGGGGTGGGCGGGGGAAGGTGATTTCTACTGACATCAGATGCTTCTAGTGAGCAACTCATCCCCCATCAAAACCTGTGGTGTTACCATCAGAGATCACCGGGTACAGAATGACAAGTGTAAATGCTTCAATTTAACCGATTGCCTGCTCCTCATTGCCTCTATCTCACTGGAACGTACAAAATTCTTACAGGGCTCAACAGGGCAGATGCAGGAAGGATGTTTCCCCTGGATGGGGTGTCCAGAAACAGGAGACACAGTCTCAGAATAAGAGGCCGGTCATTCAGGACTGAGAATGAGGGGGAATTTCTTCACTCAGAAGGTGACATTCTCTACACCAGGGAGATGTGGAGGCTCAGTCATTGAGCATGTTCAAGACTGAGATCGAAGGATTTCTAATTACTAATGACATCAAAGGATTACAGTGATAGTGCGGAACATGGTGCTGAGGTAGGAGATCAGCCATGGTTGACTTGAATGGGGGAGCAGGCTCAAATGGCCGAATGGCCTCCTTCTGTTCCTAATTTCTTTGTTCCTATGTTCCTGCTGAGTGAGAAGAGATAAATCTCCCCTGAGCTTTAGTTTGACACATGCTGGAATGATGCCACGTTGGGTCAGAACTAAACATTCTCAGAACAACCACAAAGTGGGTTAGACTTGGTGTTCTCCCACAATGCACAATAAACCACACCTATTACTGTCTCAGCATGACATGCCAGTTTTCTAATCTCATACGTAAACTTGTTGAATTAATGCCCATCTGTGTAAACGTACAGACAGCTTTGAGTCATTCACCTGCAGACAGAACTAACCTATTCAGAATCATTTCCTGGTTTGTGTACACTAGCTGGTACACTGGACTATAGCCAAGGGCAGGCTTGTCCAGCCTTTTTGTGTGGAGGGGCCACATTTCCATTTTTCTCACACCCAAGGAGCCGATGAACAAATTTTGGAAAGATAAGGTTTGGTACAACATTAAACGTGATTTTCAAAAAAAATGAGGTATGAACAAAAGAAACAACTTGCTGAGCAAAAATAAAGCTCTCTCTCTCCCACCCCCTCTCTCTCCCCCACCCTCTCTCATTCTCTCTGTCTCTCTCCCCCACTTTCTCTCTCTCTCTCTTAGAGCCAGGGAAAAGTGAGTCTCTTGTGCCCCACACACACACTCTCTCTCTCTCTCTCTATCACCTTTCTGAAATCCTCTTCTTTTCCCCCTTGGTGTTCCCTGCTCCCCCAATCACAGTCTGTTTCTCTCCCATGTTTGCTGTTGATAGGCCCTCTAGTGAGGGAGAGGAATGGCCTGTGATTGGATGAGTAGTCCCTCACAGAAATCTTCAATTTCACTTACCGTCTCACCGGCATGTTGACCAGTGGCCATGGGGGCCTGAGGGGCTTCGCGGGCCACAATCTGGCCCACAGACTGCGGATTGGACAAGCCTGCCCAAGGGCAACTGAGACATGTGCAGGCATCTCATGGAATTGATCCTTCCGGCTGCTGAGAGGGTTTCATACTGAGGTGTCAAGGAGCTACTTGCAGCCTAATAGGCATCAGCAGCCCTGTGAGATGCTTCACTTTGCTATTGAATGCCAGACACAAGGACATAAGTAAACATGGAATGAAAATTGGCCAAGCAAGTCCTTTCCTGCACACACCTTGCAGAATATGTCCAGTCATAATTTCTACTTAATCCAACTGGTGCCCTGCAGTATTGTCTCAGTTCCCCCCAACCAAAATTTTCACATCTGGGAGAAAGGAAACAAAGAAAGGCATCTTTCTCAGCCTCAGGACATCCCAATATTCTTCACAGCCAATGATGTACTAGTGAAGTATGGTCATTCCGGTTGTAGTGTTGGAAAGGTAGAAGTCAGTTTGCGCACAGCAATGTCCTATAAACAGCAATGTAATAATGAACAGGTAAACTGTATAAGTGATATTGGTTGAGAGATACATTCTGGAGGGAAAACCAAGGAGAACTTTGCTGCTGTTCTTTGAAATCGTGCCATGGAATCATTTCCACTCACCTGGTGGATCTAACACCTCATTCGAAAGATGCACTTGTAACACTGCAGCATTCTCTCAACTGTGCACTGAAGTCAGTCTCGATTTTGTGCCCAAGTCTTTAAAGTGGGACCATAAATCTGCTACTTTTGGATCTCAGACCTAGAGTGCTACCAATGAGCCAAAGCTGACACTGAGTACAAAGCTGCCTTGTCATTCAGACTCAGCAATCATTGTTCCCTGTCACTCAGCACAATGAATAATGCTTGATCAAACAATGCTTGATCATTTGATCAATTTATTGAAAATTTCTAAGGAGGAAAGTCTTTCCGACAAGGATACACACATCTGTAGGATGATTCACATCCTACTAGAGTCTTTTCGTTGTCATTTCAAACTCTTATTGGTTCTGCTGGGGAAAAGGGGGAATGTCAGGTGGAAACTGCTTTCTCATACAGTGGCAGCTGGAATTACTGGTAAACCCATCAATTTTCACTTAGCTCTGAGACAAGAACCTCAAAAATGGCCCTAATAGTCCCTCAGAGCACTCCGCTTGGCAATTCAGAAGATATAGTAATATGCACCAGCTGAGATCTTAGCCAGAATAAAGTGCTTGGGTGATTTGTTTTAGAATCATAGAATGCTTACATCTCAGAGGAGGCCATTCAGTCCATCATCACCATGCTGGCTTTCTTTTCTTTCCATGAAATAAATATTTATAGCACCCAATGTCAGGACAAGTCTTTTCTAGTGATTTTTAATATAAAATAGTTGAAAGCAAAACACTGCGGATGCTGGAAATCCAAAACAAAAATAAAAATACCTGGAAAAACTCAGCAGGTCTGGTAGCATCTGCGGGGAGGAACACAGTTAATGTTTCGAGTCCGTATGACTCTGTTGAAGACTCGAAACGTTAACTGTGTTCCTCTCCGCAGATGCTGCCAGACCTGCTGAGTTTTTCCAGGTATTTTTATTTTTGCTTTATAAAATAGTTGAAACTTGAGGTGATTACTCTCCTGCTGTCAGAGAAGGACGTTCATCTAGGTTGACTCTGTAGCTGACTCTGGACCCATTACTGAACCTACATAATATGCAACATGGCTGAATAATCTAAATCCAAGACGCCAATTCTCTCTGCATGTTTTGCAAAGCCAGATACCTGTGACCTCCAGAGGGAAGATTCATGTCTGATTAAGTGTAATTCCATGACCAGAACTGAAACAATCTTGTCCTCTGGTGCTGATCCTATTTTGGTATGAAATGTGGAAAATCGCTGCACAACCACAATGAACACAGCAATGAGTTGGAACATTTGATGACAATAATTATAACGCAGGACCACTTGATGTTAGCATTGAGATCAACGATTTACTTCAAGACTTAACCATCTTTCTCACAAACCTTGAAGAAAAGGAAATAATGTTTCTATTTTCTCTTTAGGTTGCTTTTCCAATAGCATGCTGTTCCCATTCAATGTCACAGTTAAATCACAAGTAATCGGTAAGCACTTGGACAATCTTCAACATCATCTAGAGTTATATCATCAAATAAAAACCTAAGAAGTTGACAAAGACATCAACAACCTCCCCGACACTCTCCAGCCAAACAGCACAGGCTCTGCAATCCCAACAGAACCTCCCCAAACCACACACAGAGCAACCTCCCCAAACCACACACACAGCAACCTCCCCAATCCACACACACACAGCAACCTCCCCAATCCACACACACACAGAAACCTCCCCAATCCACACACACAACAACCTCCCCATTCCACACACACAGCAACCTCCCCAATCCACACACACAGCAACCTCCCCAATCCACACACACAGCAACCTCCCCAATCCATACACACAGCAACCTCCCCAATCCACACACACAGCAACCTCCCCAATCCACACACACAGCAACCTCCCCAATCCACACAGCAACCTTCCCAATCCACAAACACAGCAACCTCCCCAATCCACAAACACAGCAACCTCCCCAATCTACACACACAGCAACCTCCCCAATCCACACACACAGCAACCTCCCCAATCCACACACACAGCAACCTCCCCAATCCACACACACAGCAACCTCCCCAATCCACACACACAGCAACCTCCCTAATCCACACACACAGCAACCTCCCCAAACCACACACACAGCAACCTCCTCAATCCACACACACAGCAACCTCCCCAATCCACACACACAGCAACCTCCCCAATCCACACACACACAGCAACCTCCCCAAACCACACACACAGCAACCTCCCCAATTCACACACACACAGCAACCTCCCCAATCCACACACACACAGCAACCTCCCCAATCCACACACACACAGCAACCTTCCCAATCCACACACACACAGCAACCTCCCCATTCCACACACACAGCAACCTCCCCAATCCACACACACAGCAACCTCCCCAATCCACACACACAGCAACCTCCCCAGTCCACACACACACAGCAACCTCCCCAATCCACACAGCAACCTCCCCAACCCACACACACAGCAACCTCCCCAACCCACACACACAGCAACCTCCCCAATCCACACACAGAGCAACCTCCCCAATCCACACACACAGCAACCTCCCCAATCCACACACACAGCAACCTCCCCAATCCACACACACAGCAACCTCCCCAATCCACACACACACAGCAACCTCCCCAATCCACACACGCAGCAACCTCCCCAATCCACACACACAGCAACCTCCCCAATCCACACAGCAACCTCCCCAATCCACACATACACAGCAACCTCCCCAATCCACACACACAGCAACCTCCCCAATCCACACACACACAGCAACCTCCGCAATCCACACACACACAGCAACCTCCCCAATCCACACACGCAGCAACCTCCCCAAACCACACACACAGCAACCTCCGCAATCCACACACACACAGCAACCTCCCCAATCCACACACACAGCAACCTCCCCAATCCACACACACAGCAACCTCCCCAATCCACACACACAGCAACCTCCCCAAACCACACACACAGCAACCTCCCCAATCCACACACACACAGCAACCTCCCCAATCCACACACACAGCAACCTCCCCAATCCACACACACACACACAGCAACCTCCCCAATCCACACACACAGCAACCTCCCCAGTCCACACACACAGCAACTTCCCCAATTCACACACACAGCAACCTCCCCAATCCACACACACACAGCAACCTCCGCAATCTACACACACAGCAACCCCCCCAATCCACACACACACAGCAACCTCCCCAATCCACACACACTGCAACCTCCCCAATCCACACAGACTAATCTACATAATCAATACCTCGCAACCTCCCCAGTTTTGGAACAATGTTCTCAGCACTACAAATTATTACCCCAAAGGAGCTGCACTTTACCAAACAAACAAACTCCCCTTATCTACATGCAATAACCTCCTCAATCCAATGACCAGCATATCCCCAAACTAAACATAGCAATCTCCCAACCTAAACACAAGCATCCTAATTGAAACAGAAATTTCCCAATACACATACCATCCTACCAATCTAAACATGACAAATCTAAATAGAACTCACCATTATCAACGGTTCAAATTATTCAAAAACAACCTCATCAATTTACAAGAAACAGCCAGCCCTGTCTGAATGTAAGAATCTGAGCAATCTATTCAGAAAACCCCCCGAAATTAACCTACTGCTTTTTACTGTTTAAAAATCACAAACGCAATGTTTACTCTTCCATTTAAGTTGTGTGAACCTCCTCTATCCTGACTCATGTCTTTTCTGGTTTATCTATTGAACAAATGGACAATAGTTACACATTGATATTGAAGGCTTTCTGGAAAGGTGTAAACTGTCCTATTGTTTACCATCAGCCAGGTTAGCCATACAGTCATAGAGGTCTACAGCATAGAAAAAGGCCCTTTGGCCCATTGAGCCTGTGCCAGTCAAACAAGTACCTAACAATTTTAATCCCATTTTCCAGCACTAGGCCCATAGCCTTGTATGCCATGGCATCGTAAGTGCACATCCAAATACTTCTTAAATGTTATGAGGGTTTCTGCCTCTACCACCCTTTCAGGCAGTGAGTTCCAGATTCCCACCACCCTCTGGGTGAAAAAAATTCTTCTTCACATTCCCTCTAAACTTCCTGCCCCTTACCTTAAATCTATTGATCCCTCTACCAAGGGGGAAAGTTCCTTCCTGTCTACCCTATCTATGCCCCTCATAATTTTATACACCTCAATCATGTCCCCACTCAATCTCCTCTGCTCCAGGGAAAATAACCCCAGTCTATCCAATCTCTCCTCATAACTAAAACTCTCCAGCCCAGGCAACATCCTGGTAAATCTCCTCTGCACTCTCTCTAGTGCAGTCACATCCTTCCTATAATGCGGATTCCAGAACTGCACGCAATACTCTAGCTGTGGCCTAACCAGCATTTTATACAGTTCCAGCATAACCTCCCTGCTCTTATATTCTATGCCTCAGCTAATAAAGGCAAGTATCCCATATGCCTTCTTAACCACCTTATCTACCTATCCCGCTACCTTAAGGGACCAGTGGACATGCGCACCATGATCCTCGGTACTTCCCAGGGTCCTACCATTCATCGTGCGTTCCCATGCCTTGTTTGTCCTGCCCAAGTGCATCATCTCACACTTATCCGGATTAAATTCCATTTGCCACTGATCAGCCCATCTGACCAGCCCATCTATATCCTCCTGTAATCTTAGGCTATCCTCCTCACTATTTACCTCCCCACCAATTCTCGTGTCATCCGCAAACTTACTGATCAACCCTCCTATATTCAAGTCTAAATCGTTTATATATACCACACACAGCAAGGGACCCAGTACCGATCCCTGTGGAACCCCACTGGACAAAGGCATCCAGTCACAAAAACACACCTCAACCATCACCCTCTGCTTCCTGCCACTCAGCCAATTCTGGATCCAAGTTGCCAAATTGCCTTGGATCCCATGGGCTCTTACCTTCGTTATCAATCGCCCATGTGGGACCTTATCAGAAGCCTTGCTGAAGTCCAAGTAGACTATGTCAGATGCATTGCCCTCATCTACATACCTGGTCACCTCTTCGAAAAACACACCTGGTCACCTCTTCAACTGGTACCACACACTGACCATCACCAGCCTGTCTGAGCTCTCTGAATGGTACCACACACTGACCATCACCAGCCTGTCTGAGCTCTCTGACTGGCAACACATGCTAATGATTACCAGCCAGTCAAGAAAGGATTTAAAAATTGTAATGCAAGTTGTCACAGGTCTTCTGATAGCAGCAATGATGCGGCAACAACAGACTCACTCATAGATTAGAATGGTTGTAGAAAAGGCAATGTTATTTTAATAGGAGACATTAATTTTCATATACGTTAGGAAGAACAAAGTAGCTCAAGTCAGATAAGTTGTGAGTCTCTTGAGTGCTTTCAAGCTAATTTTCTGGAGCAAAATGTTCTACAACCAAAATGATGGGATGGTTTATCATTTTTAAAAATTCATTCACGGGATGTGGACTTCGCTGGCTGGGCCAGCATTTATTGCCCATACCTAGTTGCCCTTGAGAAGGTGGTGGTGAGCTGCTTTATTGAACTGCTGCAGTCCATGTGGTGTAGGTACACCCACAGTACTGTTAGTAAGGGAGTTCCAGGATTTTGACCCAGCAATAGTGAAGGAACGGCGATATATTTCCAAGTCAGGATGATGAGTGACTTGGTGGGGAACTTGCAGATGGTGGTGTTCCCATCTATCTGCTGCCCTTATCCTTCTAGATGGTAGAGGTCGTGGGTTTGGAAGGTGCTGTCTAAGGAGCCTCGGTGAATTCCTGCAGTGCATCTCGTAGATGGTACACACTGCTGCTACTGTGTGTCGGTGATGGAGAGAATGAATGTTTGTGGATGTGGTGCCAATCAAGCGGGCTGCTTTGTCGGCACCACATCCACAAAAATTTAGTAATAAGCAATGAGCTAGACTTAGTTAATCTTAACAGTAGGGAAATACTTACCTAATACTGATCATAATACAATCAAAAAGAAAATACAGGAACAGTATATACACCAAAGGGGTAAGAGTTCTACTTACCAAATAAAACAACCATGACATAAGAGGTGAGAGTTAACATAAAAGAAAGGAAAAGAGTATAAGAATAGTGTAGATCCAGGGGACTAGGATATAAAGGGGACTGGCAATGGAAGACAAAAGGGACATTACAAGTTGCAAAAAGGAAATATAAAAAGAAACTTGTGAGGGATATCAAGATTAACACAAAATCTTTTACAATTAAATGATAAAGGCTAGTTAAGGTAATATGGGCCCTGTAACAAATAGGTTTGGAGAGCATTGCAAATGAAAATATGGCAGACTTGGTAAATAATTACTGTATCCGTATCCAAAGTAGGAGAAGAGGATAATATATTCATTCCGGGGAAATTACAATGAATCAAGAACTGGAACTCACTGAAGATAATGTAAACAAGAAAACAGGATCAGTGGCACTATAGACTGGCAAATCCCCAGGTCCTAATGGTTTCCAACCCAAGGTTTTAAAGGAAGTAGGTGCGGAAATTGCAGATGTTTTAGCCATAATCTTCCAAAGTTCTCTCTAGTCAGGAATTGTCCCTTTAGATTGGAAAATTGCAAACTTAATTCCATTATTTAAGAAAAATAAGAGGGAAAAACCAGGATTTTATAGACATTTTAGTCTGCCATCTGCTGTGGGGGAGTTACGGGAATCTATATTTAAGGACAGAGTGAACATTTAGAGCTGATTAGAGAGAGCTAACGTGGATTTGTAAAGGGTAGGTCACCTCTAACAAAGCTAATATAAATTTTTGAGGAAGTAACTGATGTAGTAGACAAGGAAATGTCTCTGGATGTGGTTTATATTAGCTTCCAGGAGACATTTGATAGGTTTCACATAAAGACTGGTAGCTAAAATTAAAGCTCATGAAACTAGCCTGGTTTAGGACATTGGCTCGGCAGTACAAGACAGAGAGTGGGATATTAGAGGTCCGACTGCCTTGGAGCTTTTTACCTTCACAAGCAGTAGTTGGTCAATTTCCAAATATCTTATTTTATTGCAGATTACATAAAGCAAGATTGCCCAGTGCTTATTTCAGTTCTTCAGCTCTTACTGAGCTGTCTCTCTCTCGCTCACTCTCTCTCACACACACTGAGCTCAGTCTCTCACTCACTGAGCACCCTTCAACCTTCACTGACCCTCTCTCATCATCTTCTCTCAACCTCTCCAACTGCATCAGCAATAACATCTGAGCCGAATGCCATGAATAAACTGCTAATCACCATACTACAAAAGTATCACTGCATATCCCGCAGCACCAACAAGAACTACCCCCAAACAAAATGCAGCAATTTGTTGCACAAGTGACAATTATTTGCTGCTCTTGGGTTACGTAGTCAGCTCACTAGATGAATACTCACAGTATTTCATTCATTCATCTTGCAAGTCAGAAAATCACAAGGTGGACATAGATGAGGAAGGACATTCAGCCCGTATTATAGCAACAGCTACCTCTCCCATCGCCACGTCCAGTTATTTCTTAAATGACATCAGGTTTTGTCTCTTTTACTCCTCCCAGAAGTGAATCCCATGTGTTGATCTCCCATCAATGTTCTTACACTCCTAGCAAAGAGCTGCACTTAATGCATTGGGTGTCGGGTACAACACTCGCATCAATTCTCCAATCTCAGCTCTTTCCAAAAGCAGCCCAACAATTGGACAATTTGGCGAGATTGGACAATTTACTCTTTTCTATGAAGATTATTTGAAAAACAAATATAAATTTGACTTTTCCTGTTTTGAACTTGCACTCTTGATTCACTTTTACTATCCAGTTAACGTTCTTATATGCTGTTACTGAGTTCCTCTCAAAGCTAAAATTTATCTTTCTCCAGTGGTGCTTCATAGCTCAGCTCTCGGATATAAAGGATCAGCCTGGGCGTGAAATATTTCACTTGTGGCTTAATGTCCAAACTGCATGAAATATTCAAGTTGCAATTAGACTAGAGCACTGCGCAGTTTGGTACTTTTCTTTTTTTTTGCCTATTTAGTTCAACATTCTATTTGCCTTCCTTTATATGTGTTAAAAATGATAACAACTTGGCTCTTAAAATGGGGCCCAATGCAACACAATCACAATACAATGCAATGCTACTTCATACCACATGATACAACACAATGTGTTATACAGTGCAATGTAACATGTTCAAAGCAACGCAGCTTAAGATTCAAGTTTGACGTAATGTGTGAATGTTGTATTGTGAATATTTGAGGAACATATTGAAAATGCATCACATTTCCTCACTTTACCCAATAATAAATGACTGTAAGCAAATATGACGTAAAAGACATATGATCACAATATGTACTGTTTGTTCCTTCATCAATCACCTCTTTGGCTCTTTTTCAGATCTGTCAACTGTCAACAATGCATGGAAGGAAGACGAGTATTTGTTTGAAAGTAACTATGAACTTATTTATTATTTGGAGAGCATATCTTTTTTTCTGGTTCTTCATCCTGCGAGGCTTGGCGCGCACACACTGAAATCCTGTGGAAACTTTTTTTTAGATGGTACTGATGGTAGAGAGTTGGGAAGAACAGAGATTGCAGTCAAGCCTGACCCTGAGGATGCTCCAGGTAATACCACATCAATATGCTAATTTGTTTGTGAAATCTCTTCTGCATCTCCAGTTATGAAAGAAGTGAGGCCTGGCTGGTTAAAAGTTAAATAATTGATATCAGTGTCTAGCTCAAAGTCATCAGGAATGATGTGGCTAGCATGGGAATTGAGGGGGGAGCCAGCCACTGCCAGGCACCAAAAGGAATGGACCCCGGAATAAAGTAAGTGTGTAAGATCTGGCTTTTGCTTTAATTTAATTGTAGGGCTTAGGTCAGTTGCAATTACAGGCTAAATTGGGAGAGCTAATCAAAAAGGGACTTCCAGCTCAGACTAGCTACAAAACCACATGGGTGCAAGGCTGTTTTCACAAACTTCACAGACTTTATTAATTTTTCCACAATAAGCACAAAGTCATGATACTAAGTGACAGACAGTGGTCAGCAATCGTGTTCATGATGGAACACTGGTCCTCAGCCCCCAGTTGACTGGGTGCCTTGTTTCTTGATTGAAGTTTTTTTTTGCAAAAATATACTTTATTCATAAAATATCTGAAAGAACATTACAAAACATTTCAAAGTGGTCATTACCAAAAGTGCAATCATATTTCAGTTTTCCACAAAGATCATGTTGCACCCTGAAGTGCTTCAGTACAATCAATGAAAATTACAGACATTTCAAAATGGTCGTAACAGACAGTCAGACAGCGCAATGGTATTTAAGTTGTCTACATAGATCATGTTGCACTCTGAGGTGCTTCAATACAATTGGAACACATGTAATATTCACTGCATACATTCAATGTGAGTCCTACAGTCCGAGGGGTCTATACCATTCTCAGCCCCTCAGTTCACGATGGTCAAAAGGTCTTAGGTCGCGACCTAACCCCATTGCACCTTTGCAGCGGCTGCCCCAAGCTTTAGTGTGCCCCTCAGCACGTAGTCCTGGACCTTGGAATATGAAAAGTCTGAAGTTTATCTTCTGTCTTCTCTTTTTCTTGATGATGATGCGCACTTAGTACCTTACAAATCCTTATTTTGTACACTGTTCCAGCTTGGCTCTGTACCATTTTAGATAAAACCCCATTTCTGTCCATCCAATTGGTCAGTCATTACCTAACTGTCCTTCCATGATGGTATCTTGAGCCTGGTTTAGGTTGTTGTAATTGTTATTCAGGGGAATCCAGATTCCTGCTTCCTTACTCTTTATTCATCAACAATGACCACTTAACGAGATTAATATTCACTTGTCCCATTTCACAGCTATTTGACTAGACATGTTTACAGTCATTACTGTTAAAAGGCTAACAGCCTCCTTGAGGTTATCCACATTCTAGCGACTTTTAACAAAGGATCTTTATATGGTCTGAATTTGTCCTTTTCAATGCTATCTAACACGTCATGACATGTAAAAACTAGCCAACATTCAACTGAGCTCTATCCGTCATGCTTTTGTGGTTATGTTACATATAGAAGACCATTTTAACCAATATACTTAAGGATGTGACAACTAAGTCTGAACAGCATTAAAATAAAATAAACTCAGTTCTACAAGGGCTGAGTAGGCTTTGGGGTGCAGTGGTCCCAAACAGATGCCAGTGCGGGGAGGGAGAGGAGACATGAGGAGGCCCAAGGCTTTCTTCCTGATCCCCAAATCACACTTATCCTGGTCCCTGCTGGCCACTCCATTACATCCCACCAGGTTTCTCTGGCAGGTTTGACACATGGTGAGTCTCATCCTGCATCATTATGAAAGTCGCAATGATGTCATCATTAAAATTAGGCCTGGGGCTTGTCTGCAGGAGGAACCTCAAGCTCAAAAGTCAGTGAAGACAGGTGTTACTGGGCAGGAGCCGCCCTAACCCAGTTGGTCAACTCCACATCAATTATTCACAATAATTAGGCAGGAGTTGCTGCATTATCGATTTGAAAAATAATTAAACCCACCCCCAGCAATGACTGTGCTGCTATTGTTCTCCTAGATTCTCAAGATAAGGAAAAGTGCGTCCAGTCTCAGAGATCAAATGGGAAAAAACACAGTAAGTAAATGTCAAAATGAAACCATCCTGAGAGTAGAAACAATCCAATGTCAAGATGTTCAGTTGTTGGACGGGTTCATCGGATGCAGACTGGGCAGGTCTCAATGGAAAGAAGAATGGAAAAGGGTGTTTTCTCCTGGGACAAATTTCAGTGTAGCTCCTTGCAGTGACTTCAGCATTAATACTGGCACCAGGCCACTCGGGGACTGCTGAGCTGGGGAAGTGTGTCAGTGTGGCTGATGTGAGCTCATGAAGAATGTCAGGCTGAGGCCATGAACTGTTCATCAGTGCCACCCCACTTTGGCCAGCCACACTCCTTCCATAACCCTGAGCTCATACCAAACTCAGTTCCTCGTCTCCTAACCTTCACCAAGTCCTGCTCACTGACCTACACTGGCTCCCTGTCTGGCAAGGCCTGGATTTTAAAATTCTAATCCTTACTTTGAAGCTCCCTCCATGACCTTGCCCCTCCCTAAATCCAGAACCTCCTCCAGCTTTACACATGCCAGTATTCAGCCAATTCAGTTGACTCCAAATGATATCAAGAAATGACTGAGTGTACTGGATACAGCCAAGGCCATAGGACCTGACAACATCCCAACTTTAGTACTGAAGACCTGTGTTCCAGAACTTTCCGCGCCCCTAGCCAAGCTGTTTCAGTACAGCTACAACACTGGCACATACCTGACAATGTAGAATTTGTCCAGATATGTCTTTTCCACAAAATGCAGGACAAATTTGTCCCAGAATTGCACGAAGTGCAGTAGTGGGCGTGAAAAATGACATTTTGCCCGCTGGCCGCAATGACAGGTTTTCACATCGTATCATCTGCTTCCTGCCTCATTAATTATGCAGCCACAGGAACACGCTGTCTTGCTGGTGGGTGACCTCTGAAATGCCCACAATGCCGTTACTTCACCGATTCCTCACTCCAGGTGCCATATCTAAACTGAAGCTGCATACACAGATCTGAATGTTTGTAGCCCAGGACAGCTTCAGTGTAGGCATGACCCTGAAAGCCAAGAAGAGTTCAGTGACCTGTCACTGGGATGCCTTTTGGAGGCCGTGATGTCCTCTACCCCTGCTCTGCCCACAGGAGGCCCATCAGTCTCACCATTCCAGCTTCAGAGGCAGTGCATGTGGTGGTCAGTGCCAACGCTGCACAGAAGAGGTTGGCCATCCAGTACAGGAAGAGGATGAATGATCTCATCTGTGTTGCCAGGGTAAGGCAACCATCTCATCATTCTAAACTCACACACTCACAAACCAGTTACACATTCACAGGCATCTCACTCACTGCCAGCTCAAAGGACATCACCATTCATTCTTTCACACACACCCTCACATCTCCATCTGGCCTCATCTCTGGAGACTGCCTCCTCCACCCTCACCACTTGCACAGATCAACACGTGCCCCCCACACACACTCTGGGATACCCCCCTTCCCCAGTACAGCCCTCAACCTGCAGCTTCTTCCCTTGCCTGAGCCCACTTCTCCCCCTTCCCCAGGCAAGACCTAGTCCTGCAGCCTTTGAAAAGCCACCCCCACCTTACGGCTGGTCTGGTGGGTAGAGACCTGCCTGTGAGCCCCCCTAAAAGTGATGTGGTGCTGCCTGCGAAGCCTGGTGACTGAGTGCTGCCCAAAACAAGGTCAGCAAATTAAACCTCAAAGTCCTGAGTGAAGTACAGCTTGCCAGGTGCACATCACTTATGTGCAATTGTGAAACACATCAGCATGTAATCATGCCAGGGTGCCCGGAGGATCAGTGTGAGGGTGGTTGGTGGGGGGTTGTGGGGGGGGTGCGATTCCAGCGAGCAGGGCTTATAATGGGATGCTAAAGTATTGAAATTAGGTTCCTGACGTGCAGCGGAAGAAAACGCGGCCCGCCATTGACAGGCGGAGTGGATGATTGTAAACTGATTTCTGGCCTTCCCGCCATATTGTCTGCTCAATCCGCCATGACACCCGCTGCCAACGAGACTGGACTATTCCACCCTAAGACTCGTAACTACTTAATTTTACATCAGTCTAACAGTACTTAGAGTTCAGACCCATGATGGAACAGGCAACTGGGGTCAAAGATGTCAGGGTAACTGTCTTGACATGCAAGCAAGATGAGCATCCATACCCACGTAGTAGGCAGTTCGCAGTGAATAGTACATTCTTCTTTCTTTGTGACCAATCAAGTTACATGACTCACTGTAGCAGCCTCGTGTGTCCTTGGACTGCTATCTTTATGCCTCAGAGCTTGGGAGGCCCCCTCAGGCCATGTTGACTATGGTCAATCATTGGTGTCTCTTCTCCTTATCTGTGGCCAGTGGACTTGCATTATCTCTGCAAGGATTACAGAAGTTGAAAGTTTGTTGGCAGATACTCTCAAAATCTGTTTTCTTATTAGAGATGCAAATGTCCTGATTGTAACCTTGTCCATTGTCCAGTTCTTATGCTTAATACTTGCCACAGACAATGATGGTTCCTTACTCAAGCAACTGCATTTAGTTTAGTAGGAATAGTTTGAAACCACATCATTTCCATTTTACGGAAGTTGTCCATCAACCCAGCTTTCAGCCTTTCAAGGCATGCTGCATGTTAAACTCAGTCAAGTTACAGCATAGATTTGGTCAAATCTAAGGTATAAGAATCTCCTTACAAAATCCAATCCAGCCAATTACCCACCCCATCAGTCTGCTCTCAATCACCAGCAAAGTAATGAAAGGTGTCATTGACAGTGCCTTCAACTGGTACTCATTCAGGAACAACCTGCTCACTGATGCCCAGTTTGGGTTCCGTCAGGGTCACTCAGCTCCTGACCTTATTACAGCCTTGGTTCGGACATGAACAAAAGAGCTGAACTCCAGAGTTGAGGTGAGAGTGACTGCCTTTGACATCAAGGCAGCATTTGACCGAGTGTGGCATCAAGGAGCCCTAGAGAAACTGATGTCAATGGGATTCATGGGGAAAACTCTCCGCTGGTTGGAGTCATACCTAGGTTGCAGTTGTTGGAGGTCAATCATTTCAGTTCCAGGACATCACTGCAGGACTTCCTCAGGGTAGGATCCTAGGCCCAACCATCTTCAGCTGCTTCATAAATAACTTCCCTTCCATCATAAGGTCAGAAGTGGGGATGTTCGCTGATGGTTGCACAATGTTCAGCACCATTTGTGACTCCTCAGATACTGAAGCAATCCCTGCCTGCACACAGCAAGATCTCGATAACATTCAGGCTTGGGTTCATAAGTAGTAAGTGACACACAAGTGCCAGACAATGACCATCTCCAACAAAAGAGAATCTAACCATCGCTCTTTGACATTCAATGGCATTATCATCACTGAATTCACCACCATCAACAACCTGTAGGTTGCCATTGATCAGAAACTTAACTGGACTAGCCATCTAAATACTGTGGCTACAAAAGCAGGTCAGAGACTAGGAATCCTGCAGTGAGTAGCTCACCACCTGACTCCCCAAAGGCTGTCCACCATCTACCAGGCACAAGTCATGAGTGTGAGGGAATATCTCCATTTTCATGAATGAGTGCAGCTCCAACAACACTCAAGAGGCTGGACACCATTCAGGACAAAGCAGCCCACTTGATTGACATCCCATCCACAATCATTCACTTCCTCCACCACCGACACACTGTGGCACCATATGGATTGCAGCAGAAGGTGCCTCACCATCATCTTCTCAAGAGGTAGATATGTGCAACAAATGTTGGCCTTGCCAGTGACACTCATATCTCATGAAAGAATGAAAAGAACCCCACAAGATCTCTGCACACCTCTAATTCTGGCCCCTTAAGTATCCCGATGTTCATCACTCCATTATTGGCTTCCATGTTTTCAGCTGCCTGGACTCAGAACCTCTTGAAATCCCTCCCTGCATCTCTACCCCTCTCTCCACCTTTTGTAGTGCAGAAACTCTATCTGGGAGGGGTTGAGAATTTGGGGAGGAGAGAGGGGATCCACTCATTTTATGCCCTATTTATGATCTATTCTGTATTCCTCTGGAAGTAAGTGCCAGTGTAAGATGTGGAGTCACAAATGGTGCTGAACATTGTGCATCAGCGAACATCCCTAGCTACATTGCAGCCATGCAAGTGATGAGCTTTGCCCGGATGATGATGTCTGTCCTCAATTACATTGAATTACAACACAGAAATAAACTGTTCAGTCTAATTGGTCTATGCCAGGGTTTATGTTCTGCATGAGCGTCCTCCCATCCTACCTCATTTAATCCATTCTGCATATCCTTAAATTCAGTACATTTAGCCCAATTTATGCTGTCATAAAGCAGGTGTATTTAGAGGAGCAGCTGAAGAAAGGCTGGTGCTTGAATTGTAGCCCTGTGTTTTTTTGTGTTTATATAAAGACCCTCAAGTTACCTTAGATTGATCTCCAACAAAAATTGTGGCTCTATGATTTTGAGGTTGTTAGCTTCATTTCAAAGTTTCTCTCAAGACTGCTTTCAGTTTAGAATTTTTTTAAAAAATTAAATAGAAAATGCTAGAAAAACTCAACAGGTCAGGCAGCATCTGTGGAGAGAGAAACAGAGGGAAGAATTTTTCCCCCGTTGGGGGGGAAGTTCAGGAGCGGGTGTGGGGGCGCGCCGCCATTTTACGTGAGTGGGCCAATTAAGGCCCACCCAGCGTGATGTCCGCCAGGAAGCGCAATTCACTCCCTGTGTGGGCGAGGCGGGGGGGGGGGGGGGGGGGGGTGGGGTGGGGGGGAGTTCTCTGAGCTGGGAGTGCACTCTTTCGTGCATGTGCGCGAAAGAGCGTACTCATCTCCCTGAGGCTAAGTACTGCCTCAGGGAGATTGGTGCCAAATTTAAAAATGGTACATGCATTCAAATAAAATTTCCCTGACATTTCCCCTCATGTGACACTGTCACATGAGTTGGGACATGTCCATCACTTTTAAGTGAACTTTTATTTAATTTTAAAAACCTACATGAAACCTCATCCTGCCCATGGATGAGGTTTCATGCTTTTTCTGAAGCCCGCCAGGGCTCCTGGGCTGCCCTCCAACCTTAAGATTGGATGGGTAGGTCCATTAACTAGTCTAATTAGTTTTTAAATGGCCTCAGTAGGCCGTTGACAGGTCGGCGGGCACACAACTGATTCAGCTGAACCCCCACCGACCTGAAAATTGAAATGATGCGGGGCACCATCGGGAGTTCCACCCGACGTCCTCCCGCATCATTTTACGCGTCGGCGAACGGGCTCCGCCCCCTGCTCGCCGACCTCAATATCCTGCCCAGAGTTAACGTTACAACTCACATTTATTTTTGCTGACCTTGTGAGGTCAGTGAACTTTTCCCCGCATTGGAGAAGGGTCCTAAAGCATTGCCACTCACTCCCTGTGTTAACTCCTTTCACATGTCCCTGTCTGCAGTGTTGATGGGCCTCTTGCCACCCAGTCATCCTCCTGCAATATCCCTCTCCTCAACTCCCATGCCTGATTTCAGTAAGAAGACTATCTATAAGACTGTCTCAGAAGTTTGCTGCTTTTATTTTATTTGTTCTTTTTAGAGTCTTTTCTCCAGTTCGCCTCCTCCTGGTTCTCCCTTGAGAATAGTCCAGCTTTAAACCTCATGGCTGTGCTCTCATACGTACTTCCTACACTCCCATGAACTTCCTGGGTTTGCAAGGGGCAGTGTATCAATTGAAGGTGGGATTCATGCTACTATCCCACCCAATGATATTAAAATTAGCTGAGTCTATGATTGTAGGTTGTGTCACTGATCAAGTGGCAGGAGAACTGCCAGCTCTGGTTGGACCTTATCCCATGGTCTCCAGTCTCCCACATTCTACCTTCTGTAAGAAGAGATTTCCAAAACTCTGCAGCCCATGTCCCAACTCACAGCAAATCCTGTTCACCTCACTCACCTACATTTACTCACACTTAAGTAACACCTTGCCTTTTGCCTCAATATCTCTGTAAACTCCTCCAGACTCACAACCTTCTGAAATAAGAACATAAGAACTAGGAGCAGCAGGACACCGTTCAGCCTTCGAGTCCACTTCGCCATTCAATAAGATCATGGCTGCTCTTCTACTTCAACACCATTTTCCTGCACTATCCCCCTATCCCTCGATGTTTTTAATGTCTAGAAATCTATTGATTCAGTCTTGAACATACTCAGTGACAGCCCTCTGGGGCAGAGAATTCCAAAGATTCACCAGCCTATCAGTGAAGAAATTCCTGCTCACCTCAGTCCTAAATGATCTGTCCCTTATTCTGAGACTGTGTCCCCTGGTTCTAGACGCCCTTAACCAGGGGAAACATCCTTCCTGCATCTACCCTGTCAAGCCCTGTAAGAAATTTATATGTTTGAATGAGATCATCTCTCATTCTTCTAAACTCCAGGGAATAAAGGACCAGTCTAATTAATCTTTCCTCATAAGACAATCCCTCCATCCCAGGAGTTAGTTTGGTGAACCTTTGTTGCACTTCCTCTGGGCAGTATATCTTTCCTTAGCCAAAGAGACCAAAACTGCACACATTGTCCCAGGTTTGCACAAAGTGCGGTGGCGGACGGGAGAAAGGGCATTTTACCCTTACCCATCAGGAAGGGATGTCCGCTGCACTCCTCAGATTGCAAGGCACGAGGGAGGGGTCCGTCTTCCTTCAGTTTGAGGTGTTAGCGCTGGCATGCCAATGCACCGAGGTCAACACTGATAGGATGGTGGCCGCCATGGAGACCTTGGTCCAGGATATCAGTCCTGCACTGCTGCGTGGGCTCAACTCCATTATTGATGCCATAGTTGGCCTCCAACAGTGTCACTGCAAGAGGGGTGCAGGGCAGCTCAATCTCACTCCAGCTTCCCCTTCTCCTCAAGGAGTCAGCCAGGGGCCCTCAGGCACCCATAGGGAGGAGGATCAGCAGGTGCACCCCCCGGGGCCATCCACCCAGGTGACTCTGGGAGTGTCCAGCCCATCTGAATCCCCTCTTCCTGTGATCCCAGCAGCTCCAGCTCCACAGGCCAAGGAGGGTGTCACTGCCACACAGCAGGACCCTGAAAGCAGGACGGGGCCCGTCAGTTCTCAGCCCCCCCCGAGGATGACAATCAAGTTCATGACAGACAGGGTGCAGCAGTCACCAGGCTGCCTCCACCTCTGCTGTGGATGTCGGGGGAGCACCAAGACATAGTGACAGGGTTAGGAAGGTTAAGAAAATGTTGTTTCGCTGCATGGGCATGGTTGTTAATCACTTGTACATAATGTTCACTATTGAAAATAAACTCCCAACAATGTCTCCCTGTCTATGGCTCATTGTTATGATGAGCTGTGTTCATGTCAGTCTGAAGCGAAACCTTGATTCCTGCACAAGATAAAGGCAGGTGTCTCAGTCCAGGGCCTTTTCCTTGTGCTTTGTGCAACCTTCCCAGCACACTGATGGTGCGTCTTCACTGTCACTGGTCACATCAGTCATACCTGCACCTCGATAGGGCTTGTCATTGCTACCAGAATGTCCTAGGCCGGCTGCACAGTTCAGTCATTCTCTCTGTGTGCTCCCAGCACCTTTGAGGTGTGGCTGGCGCCCCCATCCCATCAGCATCTGTGTCCGGTGACTGTCTGGTCCTGAAGGGTTCAGCTCATGAAGGATGCCGTAGGAGCAGGAGAAGTTAAAGTTTCCCCACTGCATCTCCACAGAGATTTGTTTACAGAGTGCAAGCAAGCTTCCATCAGCCAGATAGTAGTCAAACATTCACAGATGCAATGTGAGGACCTATGGTGTCTCCTCACTGCACGTCATCATCAACCTCCATGAATCCAACAGCTATAAGGGCCTCTCGAATACGCCTGCCTCGTCTGGACAATATGAGGCCCTCACTATTGTCATCCTCGCCTTCGAGGACCACCTCACCCTCATCCCTGTCAACGTCCCCCCCATTGGAGAAGACATGCAGCTCCTCCATCTCCTCCTCAGCCAGCTCCTTTCCCCATTGCAGTGCCAGGTTGTAAAGAGCGCACCACACGATGACGATGCGTGACACCCACTGCGGACTGTATTGCAGGGCTCCACCAGACCAGTCCAGGCACCGAAACCTCACCTTCAATATTCCACTGGTTTCCTCCACTGAAGTGTGAGCTGCTGCATGAGCCTCATTACAGTGCCGCTCTGCTGCAGTCTGAGGCTGCCACACGGGTGTCATCAGCCACCGCCTCTGCAGGTAGCCCTTGTCCCCGAGGAGCTATCCCTGCAGCCTCTGTGGACCCTGGATGATGTCAGGGATCAGACACCTGAGAATGTAGGAGTTGTGCACGCTCCCTGGAAACCGTGTGCATACCTGCAGGACACATTTGCTGTGAACATTCAGTGAGCGGAAGCCCTTGCGGGTTGACGTAGTTGACCGTTTGTTGCCACAGAGCTCTAAACGCCGCGTGAGTGCAGTCGATGGCACTCTACACCTGTGGAAAATCTAAGATCTGCGCAAATCCCAGCACTTTTGCTTCCTGGCTTTCCTGATCCTGGGTGGAATGCACAAAGTTCTGTGCCTTAGCAAAGATGGTGCCCGTGACCTCCTGGCTGCACTTGTGTGTGGAAGCTTGCGAGATCCCGCAGAGGTCGCCTGTGGACCCCTGGAAGGAGCCACTGGCATAAAAATTGAGCGCCACGGTCACTTTCATGGCCACTAGCAGTGGATGCCCTCCATGTCCCCATGGCACTAAACCCTGCAGCAGCTGGCAGATGTGACTAACTAGTTCCCTAGGCATGTGCAGTCTTCAGCGACACTGGTTCTCGGTCATCTACAGGAGTCAAAGGTGGCATCTATAGACCCTGGGTCTAGCTAGGTGCTGACCAGCAACAGCTCGCTGTGGCTCTTCGGTGGCATATGCAGAGGCCATAGCCACCCCTTCTTCCAGGGGATGCTGCTCCACCCTCTGCCCAGCCAGGCGCCTCCGTCACTCTCTTCTCCTGTGTCTCAGCTGCCTGTTAGCCATGGGGCATACAGCTAGGTCCAGCAGGCTCCATGTTCCTGAGTTAACGTTTCGAGCCTTCATGGCCCTTCAGCAGAACTGGCAGTTCTGCCGAAGGGCCATGAAGGCTCGAAACGTTAACTGATTTCTTCTCCGCCGATGCTGCCAGACTTGCTGAGTTTTTCCAGGTAATTCTGTTTTTGTTTTGGATTTCCAGCATCCGCAGTAGCTTTTAGCTTTTTGTTTTTATCCATGTTCCTGATGTACTCCTCCTGCACGATGAAAGAGAGAGACGTGTGGTTTTGCATGAGTGTGCCAAGAACCTCTCTTGGTTAAGTCTGAAGGCCCCTTAATGCATCCTGGAGAGTGCTGGCCACCACTTGGATGACCAGAGTTTAGTGCGCTGCATGGCTGCCCAAAACTTCACCCACCTCTGCCCTCCACCTGACCGATTGGCGGCAGCTTTGCCCACTGGACTGCATGCTGTGCTCTCAGCTCAGGCACAGGCATTCTCCTAACCCACACTGCAAGGCTGCACTGTTAGCTTGAATCATGGGGGAGACTGGTCCAAACCGGGATGATGACATTGTGAGGGGCTGTGAGCACCTCCACCAGTGACTGCTCCACGTCCAGCTTTAGCAAGGAGATTGTACAACATGCCCAGTCATTCCAATTGCCCTGCTATCCCCTAAACCCCTCATTCATTTGCAGTCTGCACCCAAGGGTGAAAGGTTTTGGAGAATTTGGCAGCACTTTCATGCCTTTGCATTGCTTGATTGGGCAGAAAAGCTCCAAGCCCAACTCCAAGCATGGCAATGTAGCAGCACCTGAATTGTCTCAGCTGTGGAAGAATGCTCACTTCATACAAGGTTTCCCTAATGTGTGGCCTCTTCCCTCCCATCCCCCAGCATGTGCTTGTGCACTACGATCAGATCATGCTGTCTTGCCCATCCCCCCAGCTCCAACCACAGTGCAGCCCTTGGATTGGCATCGCACCGTCAGCCAGCCGGGAAAAAGTGACTTACCTGTGCCCTCATCTAAATACGCACGCCTCTTACTTGAAGCTGAAGGGGCGACCTTTGCGAGCGCTGCGTAACGTTACTGTGCATCACCTCCGAGTTCCCCTCGAAGTTCAGCTCGCCAGGTGCACGCCGTTTACATGCTGTTTTGAAACATGTCGGCATAATCCCGGATGATCCAGTGTGGGGGGCGGGTGATTCTGACGGGCAGGCAAGATGATGAGATGCAAATACATTGAAATTAGGTTCCTGATGTACGTAGGTGGGAAAGGCGACCTGCCATGGATGGGTGGAGCAGATGATCGCAAACTGGTTTCGCAACGGCATGAAACCGATTTTTGGCCTTCCTGCCATATTGTCTGCTCATGCCCGCCATGATGCCGGATGCTAACAGTGGTGGAAAATTCCAGCCAATACTCCAGGTGAGGTCTCACCCAGGCTCTATATAATTGCATCTTTACTCCCATACTCAAATCCTCTGCAATAAAGGCCAAAATACTGTTTGCCTTCTTAATTGCTTCTTGTACCTGCGTGTTAGCTTCTAGTGACTCATGAACAAAGTCCTTCTGAAATTCAACACTTCCCAGCCTCTCACCATTTCAGAAATACTCTGTACCTCTGCTCTTCCTACCAAAGTGAATGACCTCACATTCCTCCACATTGTATTTCATCTGCCAATTTTTTGCCCACTTGCTTAGCCTCTACAAATCCCCTTGAAGTGTCTTTGCATCCTCCTCATAACTCGCACTTCCACCTAGTTTTGCGTCATCAGCAAATTTGGAAATATTACATTTAATCCCCACATCCAAATCATTGATCTGGATTGTGAATAGTTGGGACTCAAGCACTGAATCTTGCACCCCACAAGTACCCCACAAGTCACAGCCTGCCAACTTGAAAATGAAACATTTATTTCTACTCTCTGTTTCCTGTTTGTTAACCAGTTCTCAATCCATGGCCAAAATATTCCCCCCAATCATATGTGCTCTAATTTTGTTTCCTAACCTCTTGTGTGGGACCTTATCAAAAGCTTTCGGAAAATTTAATATACCACATCCATCCCTTCCTCCTTATCTATTCTGCTAGTTACACCCTCAAAAATTCTGACAGGTTTGTTAAACATGATTTCCATTTTATAAATCCATGTTGATTCTGCCCAATCCTAAATGCCCTGTTTAATCTGTGCTTCTCCAATTCTGGCTTCTTGAGGATCCCTGATTTTAATCACTCCACCATTGATGGTATTGCCTTCAGCTGCCAAGGCCTCTAACTCTGGAATTCCCTCTCTAAACCTCTCATTCATCCTTTAAGACACTCCTTAAAACCTAGCTCATTGATCAAGCTTTTGGTCATCTGCCCTAATATCTCCTTATGTGGCTCAGTGTAGAATTTTATCTTAAAACACGCCTCTGAAGTGCCTTGGGTTGTTTTACTATGATGAAGATACAAGTTGCTGTTTTTGTTCTCTCTAACCCCGCCCTGCCATGCTCTGTCATCGGTCACATGATATTTCATTCAGTCAACAATGGTGGCTGTAAGACCCACAATGCCATGTGCTCTGGAAACTATTGTATAATGTTCCCATAGTATGCATGCCACACTGCATCCTGGGTATGTTGGGACCCTAATGTTTATTCTGTGTCTGGCTAGAGCAAAACAAGAGAAAAAGGTGTCCCTCATTTTTGTTCCCTGATTGTTTTCAGGAGTGTCTGGGTAATTAATCTTTAGCTCCGGGAGGGCAATCCAAGAGGGTTAGCAATCCTCGGGATCTCATTGTCACATCGCGCTTCTGGTGGCAACTCGCCTGACTCAGAATTTCAAGTCCTCAGTGTCTGCCCCACACAGCATCTATTCAGTGTTGAACCAGTTCCGCTGAGGATGCTAAATATATATCTCCAATTAAAGAGTGCCCTATGTCAAGCTTCAGGGAGCACTGGCAGATCAGATTCCACCTTAAATGGCTTAATATTATTATACTAAAAACAGAAAATGCTGGAAAAACTCAGCAGCTCTGGCAGCATCTGTGGAGAGAGAAAAACAAAAGTTAATGGTCTGAGTCCAATATGACTTCTTCAGAACAAGAGAGAGGTAGAAAGGTGGTGGGGCTTTAGGCTGTTGAGAAAGGGGGGAGGGGCAGGTGGAGCAGAATAGAAGGTTCGGGATAGGTTGGAGGGCAGAAGAGATTAAATGACAAAAATGTCGTGGAACACAAGACAAAGGGAGTTGTAATGATAGTATTAAAGACTATCTTTAGTCTTTGATCCAAAATGGGTGTTAATGGCAGAATAAAGAGCAGCACTGTCTGAAAGCAAAACATGAGAACAGGATACAGAATCTAGGGGGGAAAAATTCATGTTCTGAAGTTACTGAACTCATTGTTGAGTCCAGAAGCCTGCAAAGTGCCTAATAGGAAGTCGAGGCTCTGTTCCTCCAGCTTGCATTGGGCCTCACTGGAACATGATAGCAGACAGCCGAAGACAGAAATTTGAGCATGAGATTAAGCTGGTGAGTTGAAATGGCAAGCGACCAGGAGGCTGGAGTCATGCTTGCAGACTGAATGAAGGTATTCCACAAAGCAGTCATCTAGTCTGCATTTAGTTTCCCCAATGCAGAGGAGACAGTATTGTGAGCAGCAAATGTATTATACTAAATTGAAAGAAGTACAAGTGAATCGCAGCTTCATCTGGAAGGAGTGTTTGGGGCCTTGGACAGGGAGGAGGGAGGAGGTAAAGGGGCAGGTATTACACCTCCTGCAATTGCATGGGAAGGTGCCTTGGGAAGGGGGTTGGGGTGATGGAGGAGTGGACCAGGGCATCACGGAGGGAACGGTCCTTATGGAATGCTCACAGAGGGGTGAGGGGAAGATGTGTTTGGTGGTGGCATCATGCTGGAGTTGGCGGAAATGGTGGAGGATAATCCTTTGAATATGAAGGTTGGAGGTGGAAAGTGAGGACCAGGAGGACCCTATCATGGTTCTGGGAGGGGAAGGGGAAGGGATGAGGGCAGGAGGGTGGGAAATGGGTCAGACATGGTTGAGGGTTCTATCAATTGCTGTTGGGGGGAAAATCCTCGGCTGAGAAAGAAGGAAGACATGTCAGAAGTGCCATTTTGGAAAGTAGCATCATTAGAACAGATACAACGGAGATGGAGAAACTGGGACGATGGAATGGAGTCCTTACAGGAAGTAGGATGTGAGGCTCCATATTTTTCCAGTGTTTATAAAGCCCCTATTCATTCTGAAGCTTCCCTGTGCTTTGCACAATGGCCCAGATTTTACAGTCAGTGGTGAAGTGCAGGTGTATGTCACCGGCTGTGTTTTAAAATACATTTTCAGCTTTTTCACTGGCTACAGCAGGAACTTGCTCTCCCAGCTGCAGTGTGGATCCATCAGTGAGATATGTGGGGAGGCCAAGTGATGTGGCGCAGTTCCAGTGTAGCCACGCCTCCTTTGACATGATGAACTGAAGACATGCCCTTTGAGGTTTGCCTTCAGCTCAATGACAAGTGTTTTTAAGTGTTTTTAATCATCTTTAATGTTTTCTTTATTAACATTTAATTCTAGCTCCCCCATGGCAACTGTGGCTCTGCTATGCTTCCCCGTCATCCCTGGCTCTGCTCCCCCAGCACTCCGTCACCTCGGTCCTTCTCCAACATCAGCTGGACTTGGAGCCGGAGAGGCTGGGGGTGCTAGGGTGGGGCTAGTGAGCAGAGCTGGGGGGTGGTGGGGGGAACAGGGTGCCAATGGAGCTGGGGTGAGCAAAGCCAGTGTGCCGAGGTTGGGATGGGGTTGTGAACAGTGCCCAGGATGGGCAGAGAAGGGTGAGCTGAGCAGGAGGTGCCGTGGGGCACGGAGGGTTAGTGAACAGAGCAGAGGTGCCAGGGTGTCAGGCAGGGGGCGCTGGGCTGCCGGAGTAGTAATTCACCAAGGCTCTAGTGACAAACCCGTGACCCCTACCACCTAAAAGGACAAGGGCAGCGGATAGATGGAAACACCACCACCTGCAAGTTCCCCTCCGAACTACTCACCATCCTGACTTGGAAATATATCACCGTTCCTTCACTGTCGCTGGGTCAAATCCTGGAACTCCCTCCCTAACAGCACTATGGGTGTACCTACACCACATGGATTGCAGCGGTTCAAGAAGGCAGCTCATCACCATCTTCTCAAGGGCAATTAGGGATGGGCAATAAAAATACTGGCCTAGCCAGTGAGGCCCACATCCCATGAATGAATGAAAAAAATACCCCTAAATAAATCAGTGTAAACAACTGGTTAAGTACTGGGCAGTCAGCTCAAGTTTACATGCCGGCAGGTCCAACTGGGGCCATCAGCATTCACCCCCTGGAGCCTCTCCTGGTGAATCGCAATGTCCAGGCCCTGGTGTAAGTCAGCTCCCAAAAGTTGAGGTTCCATTGGGGAGTTCAATAGAGGTGAACGTCTCAGAGTTTGCCACTATTGGGACCACAGGATTCAGACCATTGAATTACTTTTAAGGTGCGGTGAGAATGTTTTGTGCGCATAAGTTACACCTGCTAATAGAATTGGCATCAAAATCCTCGATGTTTGTCTATTTAAGTAGAGCAGGTTGTGTGATGTATTGGTCATCCATTTTCAAGGTGCTAGACTGTTGAATTAGAGCCTGAAACCAGTGAAACCAGTTAAACAAGGTAATACCTGGCCCAAGAATGCTAAGAATGAATTTGAGAGACAGGGAGGAGAAGAAGGAACAAAAACAAAAATACCTGGAAAAACTCAGCAGGACTGACAGCATCTGCGGAGAGGAACACAGTTGACGTTTCGAGTCCGTATAACTCTTCATCAGAACTAAGGAAATGGAGAAATGAGGTCAAGTATAAGCTGGTAGAGGTGGGTGGGACAGGTAGAGCTGGATAGGGGGCCAGTGATAGGTGGAGGCAAAGAAGAGATGTCATAGACAAATGGACAAAGGGGTGTTGACGGTGGTGATATTATCTAAGGAGTGTGCTAATGGGGACATTAAGGGTAGCAAGCAGGACAAACAAGTGGCAGATGGCCCTAGTGGAGGTGGGGTGGAGGGAAGGGATCGAAATGGGCTAAAAGGTGGAGATAAAACAATAGATCGAAATAAATTTTAAAATAGGTGGGAAAAGAAAGATATATTTTTAGAAAATTATAAATTATTGGAAAAAGGGTGATCGGAAAGGGGGTGGGGAGGGAGGAAAGAGTTCATGATCTGAACTTGTGGAACTCAATATTAAGTCTGGAAGGCTGTAAAGTGCCTAGTCGGAAGATGAAGGACATTAGAAGAAGGATATTGAGTACTGTGACATGACATAATTGGGAAATTTTCATGTTACCGAGTGAGTTACACAGAGAAAAGCTATAGATACTGGAAAGAACAGATATGATTTTAACAAAGCAAGTATCACCAATTCCTTCATTTTGAACTTCAAGTTGGGTTTTTGAGAAAGGACTTGCATTTAGGGCACTAAACAACCTCAGTAAGTCCGAAAGCACTAATTAAGTACTTTTGAAGTGTAATCATTGTGTAATATAGGAAATGTGGCAGCCAATTTGAACACAGCAAGCTCTCGTGGGCAGTAATGTGATAATAGCCAGAAAATCTTTTTAGTGACATTGGTGGAGGAGAAATATGGGCCAGGTCACGGAGGAAATCTCCCCTACTCTAATGTCATGGGATCTTGTAGGTTCACTTGCACTTATCTGGTCATTTTTACATTGCAATTCATGAGAGCGCAAGGTTGAGGGAGAGGAGGTGGTGCCTCGTTCTAGTGGTACATCTGAAAATCAACACCTTCTATGTGTAAGTCTGGATTTTCTCAAGTGTCTATAGTGGGACTTGAACCCACAACCTTTATTATTGTTTTGAAACCCGTTCATTACAGCTAGTGTGTACCCTGTAATAAACCAAATTAATGTGCGCTAAAATTTGTAACCATTCACAATGGCTAGGCAGGTATGTTGTTTCATTGGTCACACTGCTAAAGTTCCTGATTATATTTTTGATTAGCACCCAGGCTAATGATTATAGTTTGATGCTTCACAGGGAAGCTGCAACTGTCCTATGAACTAAATAAAAAATGATTTCAATAATCATTTTGCATTGACACATATGTTCAATTGTGCCCTCCTCCTATCACCCCCCCCACCCCCATTTTGAACTCAAAGCACAACATGCAGCTCTCCACTTCAATTCATTCTTTTCTACAATCTCAATAATGAAGAAGCCTCACCTCCCTTAATCTTTCCATCCTCCTATAATTTACAGGCCTTTAAAGCCCAAGCTAATCAATACTACTCCCCAGTTCCCGAAGCCAGATGAAGTGCTTCTGAATTACCCTCCCATAAACCCATTCATACTGAAGGTGATTTACATTGTCCCACTGTTCCCCTGTGCAGGGATTGACCTTGGGAGGGGTTTGTGCAAAGAAGTGGGAAAGGAAATGTTGCAGCCCAAGATTTTTGTACAGCTGAGCATAACAGCTAGAAGATTAGAGTGCAAGGGAATAGAAATAACGCTACAACAACACAAAGCCCTGGTGGGACCATACCTGGAGGAATCTGCTCACTTCTGGTTAGAGCCCCTCCTTTGTTACGAGGCTATGTCCCTTTATTTTTGAAAATATGATTTTTCAACGTTCAATGGACTGGAAATGTTGCAATTTGAACTGAAACAGAGCAAACTGCTTAAAATTGCAAGACCACAATCCAAGGCGAAAGTGAGAAACCAACCGAGAAGAGAGAGACATTTCCTATAATCAAGACACTGATCAAAGCTCGTAACTAAGGAAGAGACATTAAAATGCAGAGTACTGGTGTTATGACTGGGATGGGAGGAATGAGCGAATTATCAAGCCCCACTACTCAGCAGGCCGTACCATTAATTTAAATGTTGAATTTTCGCACCAAAATGGCCAATTGTGTACCTATACCTCTCATACCCAGAAGAGGCTCTGACCAGGTTTCTTTCAAAAAACTCAGAATGATTAATTTATCTGAAAACAAAACCTCTTTTAACAAGTTGCAAGTACTGGTTAACACACAATTGTGATCAGGAAGTATAACTTCTATCTCCTCCTAAAGAATGAGCATGATAGCTTCAGAATGCGTGCCAGACGTCATCTCCTGCAATTTCACGCGTAAAATTCTGGCCTTTGTGTTTTTGGCTCCTTATTGCTCACAGCTTGAATAGTTAAATATATTCTGATTTGGAAAAGGCATATCCTCATAACAAAGGTATTTAAACCTTTGTTGTGACCAACCGAGGAGGGTGAATAGAGGGGAGCAGTTCACCACTTCTCACCTGGTCGTAACAAAATTGGGAGCTTGTGTCCGGGATTGTTCCCAAGACTGACAGAAGAATTGCACTTCGATAAGTAAATTGTTCTTTCCAAAGCAATTTTAAAACTGCAAAAGGTTTTCTTGGATCTGTAATACTAAAGTATTAAAATGCCCAAATTTGATGTCAATGCTTTCCTAGAACAAGATGAGAGAACCGAAGAGAAGTTAAAGGCATTGTCCTTAAAATAATTAAAACATATAGCTCAGCACTTGGAAATGGATTTCCACCCGAAAACCAGGAAAATAGAAATTTTAAAACAACTAGGGGTGGAAATTGAGAATACTAAAACCAATAAATTAGTGGCAGAGAAATTAAGATTGGAGCAGCAGAAATTGGAACTGGAATTTGAGGAAAGGGAAGAAGAGAAAGAGAGAGGCAGGAATGGAAGGTGGAGAGAGAATTCCAGGAAAGAGTAAAGGAAAGGGAGTTTAAATTAAAACAAAAATAGCTGGAAAAACTCAGCAGGTCTGACAGCATCTGCGGAGACGGATACAGTTGATGTTTCGAGTCCGTATGACTCTTCATCAGAACTAAAGAAATAGAGAAATGAGGTGAAATATAAGCTGGTAGCGGGGGGTGGGACAGGTAGAGCTGGATAGAGGGCCAGTGATAGGTGGAGGCAAAGAAGAGATTGCCAAAGACGTCATAGACAAAAGGACAAAGGGGTGTTGACGGTGGTGATATTATCTAAGGAATGTGCTAATGGGGACATTAAGGGTAGCAAGCAGGACAAGCAAGTGGCAGATGGCCCTAGTAGGGGTGGGGTGGTGGGAAAGGGATCGAAATGGGCTAAAAGGTGGAGATAAAACAATAGATCAAAATAAATTTTAAAATAGGTGGGAAAAGAAAAATATTTTTTTTAAATTATAAATTATTGGAAAAGGGGGGATCGGAAAGAGAGTGGGGATGGAGGACATGATCTGAAATTATTGAACTCAATATTAAGTCTGGAAGGCTGTAAAGTGCCTAGTCGGAAGATGAGGTGCTGTTCCTCCTCCATCCCCACCCCCTTTCCGATCCCCCTTTTTCCAATAATTTATAATTTAAAAAAAATATATCTTTCTTTTCCCATCTATTTTAAAATTTATTTTTATCTATTGTTTTATCTCCACCTTTTAGCCCATTTCAATCCCTTCCCTCCACCCCATCCCCACTAGGGCCATCTGCCACTAGCTTGTCCTGCTTGCTACCCTTAATGTCCCCATTAGCACATCCCTTAGATAATATCACCACCGTCAACACCCCTTTGTCCTTTTGTCTATGACATCTTTGGCAATCTTTTCTTTGCCTCCACCTATCACTGGCCCCCTATCCATCTCTACCTGTTCCACCCCCCTCTGCCAGCTTATATTTCACCGCATTTCTCTATTTTTCCTTAGTTCTGATGAAGAGTCACATGGACTCGAAACGTTAACAGTGTTCCTCTCCGCAGATGCTGTCAGAACTGCTGAGTTTTTCCAGCTATTTTTGTTTTGGATTTCCAGCATCCGCAGTATTTTGCTTTTATCTTAGAGTTTAAATTAAAACAGCCAAGCTGAGAACAAAGGATCCCACTGTGCCCATTGAAGACACCCCTGGTGAGTAAACCACACCTAGCTCAGGTTTAAAGGCTGAGGTATTCAAATTTGCCCATTTAATCCCTAAATTTGATTAAGAAGAGGTGGACGCCTTCTTCATCTCTTTCGAAAGGTTAGCATAGCATTTAAAGTGGGCAGCACAACACTGGTCCCCGCTGTTGCAGTGCAGGCTAACAGGAAGAGCTCATGAAGTTTACTCCCTCTTACCCGAGGAAAGTGCAACAAGCTATGAGGCAGCAAAAAGGACTATTTTAAGTGCATACTAGCTAATGCCAGAGGCATACTGCCAGAAATTTTGAACCCGCAGAAAACGATCTGATCAGACGTACTTGGAATTTGAATGGCTTAATCTGCTCGCTTTTTACCAATGGGTACCGGCGCTTAAAATTGAAGCCACCTGTGAAAACCTTTGTGAAATAATTCTCCTCGAGAAGTTCACAACCTCCATACCCTTCCTGATAAGAACTCACATAGAGAAACAGAGAGTAACAGGGGCCAGCCAGGCAGCAACCTTGGCTGATGATTGTGAGCTTTTCCACTAACCTTCATCCCAAAGCAAACCCTTCCCTAGCCACCCCAAAGCAACTGAGAAGGATAGAAGGTGGGAGAGTGATTGGAAACTGAGCATCCATGGGAGAGAAGGGACAGCTGGAAAAACAGGGGCCCTCCTCAGGCCAGAAAGGATGGTGCTGAGAAGAGGAGTGAGGACAAGAGGCCCATGTGTTTTCACTGCTGCAATACAGGACACCTCTGTGCTGATTGCTGGAGATTACAAGAAAAACCTGTGGGATTTGTTAGAGCACCCAAACCCCATGCAGAAAATGGGATTCAGACAGAGAGCATAGCAGACCAGTTTATGGCTCTGAGTGCAGAGCAAATCCACGTAGATACCTTGTTGTGAGTGCATTTGAGTTTTTTTAAAATTCCTGAGAGTTACAAGGATTTTGTATCATCAGGAAGAGTGGCCACATTTCCCCAAAGCGAGCTAAGTAAGCCTATAGATGTTCCTGAGAGATACAGGGACCAACCAAACTCTACTGCTGGGAAAAGGCATGACCTTTCCACCAACGAGTGCAGTAAGTGCAAAGGTAAAGGGTATTGAAGGAGGGTACATGTCCACCCCCTTATACCGAGTGCACCTGGAGTGCAACCTTGTGTCAGGACCGGTGAACATGGGAGTCATCCCCAGTTTGCCTGTTGATGGGGTCGACCTGCTCTCCAGCAATGACCTGGCAGGATCAAAAGTGATAGCAGCCCCATTGGTCTCAGAGAAGCCGACCAAGATCAGGGAGACAGAAGAGCTGAGGAGAAAGTGCCTGGCATTTTCCCTGACTGTGTGGTAACCCAGTCTATGGTTAGACAAATTCCATCAGAGGAGGATGAAGTAGTACAGCAGACAGATGATCATACCGTCTGGTTATCCGAGGCCTCTTTTGGGAGTCTAGAGGATCCTAAGGAGGTAATAAGTAACAAAACCGAAAACAGAAATACCTGGAAAAACTCAGCAGGTCTGGCAGCATCGGTGGAGAAGAGCACAGTTGACTTTTCGAGTCCTCATGACCCTCCAACAGAACTAAGTAAAAATAGGAAAGGGGTGAAATATAATCTGGTTTAAGGGGGGTGGGACAAGTAGAGCTGGGTAAAGGGCCAGTGATAGGTGGAGATAACCAAAAGATGTCACTGGCAAAAGGACAAAGAGGTGTTGAAGGTGGTGATATTATCTAACGGAATGTGCTAATTAAGGGTAGAAAGCAGGACAAACAAGGTACAGATAGCTGTAGTGGGGGTGGGGTGGGGTGAAGGAATACTAAAAAGGCTAAAAGGTAGAGATAAAACAATGGATGGAAATACATTTAAAAATAATGGAAATAGGTGGGTCAGTGGTCAGTGATTGTTTCCAGGACTGTCACTGACCTCATCTCCTCTGGAGATCTTCCTTCCACAGCTTCCAACCTGATAGTCGCCCAACCTCGGATGGCCCGCTTCTACCTCCTACCCAAAATCCACAAACAGGACTGTCCTGGCAGACTGACCGTGTCAGCCTTTTCCTGCCCCACAGAACTCATTTCTCGCTATCTTGACTCCCTTCTCTCTCCCCTTGTCCAGTCCCCTCCCGCCTACATCCGTGATTCCTCTGACACCCTACGTCACATCAACAATTTCCAATTCCCTGGCCCCAACTGCCTCCTCTTCACCATGGACGTCCAATCCCTCTACACCTCCATCCCCCACCGGGATGGTCTGATGGCTCTCCGCTTCTTCCTCGAACAGAGGCCCGAACAATCCCCATCCAACACTACTCTCCTCCGTCTGGCTGAACTTGTTCTCACACTGAACAATTTCTCCTTTAACTCCTCTCAATTCCTCCAAATAAAAGGTGTGGCTATGGGTACCCGCATGGGCCCCAGCTATGCCTGTCTCTTTATGGGGTATGTGGAACATTCCTTGTTCCAGTCCTACTCCGGCCCCCTCCCACAACTCTTTCTCCGGTACATCGATGATTACTTCGGTGCTGCTCCATGCTCTCGTTGGGACCTGGGAAAATTTATTAATTTTGCTTCCAATTTCCACCCCTCCATCATTTTCACATGGTCCATCTCTGACACTTCCCTTCCCTTCCTTGACCTCTCTGTCTCAATTTCTGATGATAGATTGTCCACCAATATCCATTACAAGCCTACCGACTCCCACAGCTACCTCGACTACAGCTCCTCACACCCCGCTTCCTGTAAGGACTCCATCCCATTCTCTCAGTTCCTTCACCTCCGCCACATCTGTTCTGATGATGCCACTTTCAAAAACAGTTCCCCTGACATGTCCTCCTTCTTCCTTAACCGAGGTTTTCCACCCACGGTGGTTGACAGGGCCCTCAACCGTGTCCGGCCCATCTCCCGCGCATCCACCCTCACACCTTCTCCACCCTCCCAGAAACATGATATGCTCCCCCTTGTCCTCACTTATCACCCCACCAGCCTCCGCATTCAAAGGATCATCCTCCGCCATTTCCGCCAACTCCAGCATGATGCCACCACCAAACACATCTTCCCTTCACCCCTCCGGTGGCATTCCGTAGGGATCATTCCCTCCATGACTCCCTGGTCCACTCCTCCATCACCCCCTACTCCTCAACCCCCTCCCACGGCACCTTCCCATGCAACCGCAGAAGATGCAACACCTGCCCCTTCACTTGCCCTCTCTTCACCGTCCTAGGGCCCAAACACTCTTTTCAAGTGAAGCAGCATTTCACTTGCACTTCCCTCAACTTAGTCTACTGCATTCGTTGCTCCCAATGCGGTTTCCTCTACATTGGAGAGACCAAACGCAGACTGGGTGACCGCTTTGCAGAACACCTTCAGTCTGTCTGCAAGCATTACCCAGACACCCCTGTCGCTTGCCATTTCAACACTCCACCCTGCTCTCATGCCCACATGTCCGTCCTTGGCTGCTGCATTGTTCCAGTGAAGCTCAACGCAAAC
Organism: Cetorhinus maximus; assembly: GCF_964194155.1. Taxonomy (NCBI): domain Eukaryota; kingdom Metazoa; phylum Chordata; class Chondrichthyes; order Lamniformes; family Cetorhinidae; genus Cetorhinus; species Cetorhinus maximus. Next base: position 71,398,161 of record NC_135887.1, read on the forward strand.
TGGAGGAACAGCACCTCATCTTCCTACTAGGCACTTTACAGCCTTCCGGACTGAATATTGAGTTCAACAATTTTAGAACATGAACTCTCTCCTCCATCCCCACCCCCTTTCCGTTTTCTCCCCCTCCTTTTTGTTTTTTCCAATAGTTTATATAGATTTTTCTTTTCCCACCTATTTCCATTATTTTTAAATGTATTTCCATCCATTGTTTTATCTCTACCTGTTAGCCTTTTTAGTATTCCTTTACCCCACCCCACCCCACCCCACCCCCACAAGGGCTATCTGTACCTTGTTTGTCCTGCTTTCTATCCTTAATTAGCACATTCCTTTAGATAATATCACCACCTTCAACACCTCTTTGTCCTTTTGTCTGTGACATCTTTTGGTTATCTCCACCTATCACTGGCCCTTTACCTAGCTCTTCTTGTCCCAACACCCTCCCCCCCTCCACCACCTTAAACCAGCTTATATTTTACCCCTTTCCTATTTTTACTTAGTTCTGTTGAAGGGTCATGAGGACTCGAAACGTCAACTGTGCTCTTCTCCACTGATGCTGCCAGACCTGCTGAGTTTTTCCAGGTATTTCTATTTTTGTTTTTGTTTTGGATTTCCAGCATCCGCAGTTCTTTGCTTTTATCTCTGAGGTAATTAATAAGTCTTCCTTGGTTGAGGCTCCGCAAGCTGACCCTTTTTTAAAAAGTTAGTTCAGGCAGCCCAAACTGAAGCTGAGGAAGAAGCAAGCTCTGAATGCTACTGCATTAAAAATGACTTGCTGATGAGGAAGTGGATATCCTTTATAGCCCTGCAATTGAAAAGAGGATCCAGGCAGTGGTGCTGCCAAGATACCATGGGGAAATATTAAGGCTAGCAGTACAATCCTGATGACTGGGCATATCGGTATATGAAAAACCCGAGCCCACATCAGCCAGCGTTTTTACTGGTCACATCTCCACAGGGATGCAGCAAGGTTTTGCAGAACCTGCCACACCTGCCAGGTTGTAGGAAAACCTCAAACTGCAATAAAACCTCCACCGATGATTCCTATGCTGGCTTTTGGGAAACCATTCAGCAAGGTGTTAGTGGACTATGTGGGGCCCCTGTCCAAGACAAAAGGGAGAGTGAATCTCATTTCATTTCTTTGTGATGAGGAGGTGTTACGAGGCTAAGCCTCTTTATTTTTGAAAATATGTTTTTTCAATTTTCAACTGACTGGAAATTTTGCAATTGGAAATGAAACAGAGCAATCTGCCTAAAAATGCAATGCCACCTTCCAAATTGAAGGTGAGAAATCAACAAATCACCCTCAAGGCAGTGTGAAGAGAGAGACATTTCCTATAACCCAGACACCCATCGAAACTCGTAACTGTCTAAGGAAGAGACATTAAAAATACAAAGTATTGGATATTGAAACAATGGCTACTACACACAGACCCACCCAAAACCTCTTGGAAATACACAATGGGTGAAGTATTTCAAGGCAAGGCTGCCAGTCACTAGAGAGAGATTGCATGTGACACAGGCAGTGTCAAGAAAGTCTTCAGCAGAGACAACAATCTGAGGGCTGCTCTCTCTCCCTCTCTCTCTTTTCGAATAAGACTGTTGCCCAGTTCATGAAGCCAACTCTACCAGAAATCTACCAACGAACTGAGATCTCATAATAATTGCAACATCTTCTACACCTGACCGCATCCAAGAAACCAGTTAGCCTAAATCGGCTGTCACGTTTACAATCTACACCTCAAGGACAATCAAAGGACACTTAGTCATAAATTCTTTAGCCTTTTTTATTGGACTCTAACTGCCCTTATTTCTGATACGTGTGTGTGTGTGTGTGTGTGTATGTGAATGGGCCCTAATGGCTGTATGAGGATTGAATGCCTGACGTTGCATTTTTATTAATTTCGTCAGGTTTAGTGGTTAAAAAATTTACTCTTTCTTTGACTTAGGAAAATCTTATTTGATTGGCTCCTTATTGCTCACAGATTAAATAGTTAAATACATTCTGATTTGGAAAGGCATATCCTTGTGAAGTAGAAACTTAAACCTTTGTTGTGACCAACCAAGGAAGTTTAATAGAGGGGAGTGAGTGCACTCCTTCTCAAGTGGTAATAAGACAAGAGGGACTATGCAAGCTGCAGATATAACATCATGGCCAACATCCCTTCTAATTTTTTTGTTATGTCATTGAAGCGCACAGGTCCTTCAAACCTTTTGTGTAACCACACACACGGTAACTTAAAGGGGCCGAATCTTCCAGATTGATGCACAGCCACACCAGCAGTTTAGAGGAATCATTGATCGTTGCCTAGGCTTCAGTCCATTCAGGATTCTAAATCACAAGCTAATCTTTCTTCCAAGTGTCTTGTGGACCTTCCTCTGACTAGTTATAATTTTGTGTTTAACAGGTCATCCACCACATAGGTTCAATAATGGAAATGCATCTAACTCCTTTTTTATGTTCTAGCAACCTAAATTGAACCACTACTTACAGTCACATATGATGACTCAACATTTATCATTTCCTTGGGATGAGATGTTAAGCCAAGACTCCCGTCTGCCTCCTCAGGTGGCTTAAAAGATCCTATGGCACTATTTTGAAGAGCAGGGGAGCTATCCCTGATATCCCGGCCAATATTTATCCTTCAGTAAACATCATAAAAACAGATTATGTGTTCATTATCACATTGCTACTTGTGGGAGCTTGCTATGCGTATATTGGCTGCATGCTTCCTACAGCAGTGATTACGCTTTAAAAGGCTTTCTGAATGATCTGGAGTTGTGAAAGCTTCTATATAAATGCAGGTCTTTCCTTCTTTCAGTTATTCTATGTACTTTTCTATTCAGCACCTCGAGGGACGCACCTGTGGGAGTTTATTCGGGACATCCTCCTGGATTCAAACAAGAACCCTGGACTGCTAAAGTGGGAGGACAGATCAGAAGGGGTTTTCCGTTTCCTCAAGTCGGAAGCTGTGGCTCAACTCTGGGGGAAGAAAAAAAACAACAGCAGCATGACCTACGAGAAGCTGAGCCGTGCAATGAGGTAGGAACCTGCTGTAATCAGTTTGTCTCATTCATTTATGCATTTTAGATATAAAAGCCCCCACTCCAGATCCTCCCCAGCCCTAATATTCAATGTGGGCTCATATCCCCAATGCCACCAACAAGAATGCAATGCTCAGGACACTAGCGCATTCACCACAGACTAGAAATCACACCCCATCTTCTCCCTTCAGCAAGAATGTAGGTCTGAGTGACGTATGTTGTAATGTCAGTGAAAGTGCTACGTGCTCAGGATTAGCACTGCTCTGAGAATTCTTACCCCCACATCAAACATCAACCTGTGCAGCAATTTTAGGCTGCACAGTGAAATCAAGATAAGAATACTCCCTCCAGAACAGACCTGGCATTGGTCAGGTTTATGAATGGGGAGATTTCACATTGTCCCCACAGCCGTGATAGGAGTGAAGGGGAATAATGGGGTGGCAGCTTTAGGAATGGGAAGATTTCACAATGTAAACACAGCTGTTGCCAGTATTAACTTAGTTACCATGTACTGTATGAGATTAAGACTGAGCTATGACATCTTGGTTTAACACTATGGCAAAGTGGAAATCGTCAGCAGATTGCGGCTCCATGCGAACTTTTCCATGCCTCGATGCTGCTCCACATTTCTTGCTGCTCATCTGAGCCCGGCATCTCCAGAAATGCAGAGCGCAGTGTCCCTGAAAGAACTCCAGCACAGCAGCTGTACCATCAGGGGGGAGGCAAGACAGGCCCCCTTTTTACAGCGCAAGCTGCCATATGGTAAGTTTAATGGTCCAGTGTGAATGTTAGTGAATGGATGAGTGAATGCGAATGAATGGGTAGGGTGGCAGGGTGGTAGAGTGGGTGAGGAAAGTGGGTAAGGTTGGATAAGCTAAGTAGGTAGGTGCGTGGGGTTGCAGGTGGGTGAGGTGGCAGGTGTTTAGGGGGCAGGTGGGCGAGGTGGCAGTTAGGATGAGGTGGCAGGAGGTGAAGTGGTAGTTGGGTTGAGGGTAGTCAGTTCGGTGGGGTAGTTAGGTCTGGGAGTAGTCAGGTCTGGCCGAGGGGTAGTCAGTGGTCGGGGTGGGTAGTCAGGGGTTCAGAAGGTAGTATGGTGGTCAGGAGGAGTAGTTAACATAAGAAACATAAGAAATAGGAACTGGAGTAGACCATTCGGCCCCTCAAGCTTGCTCTGCCATTCAATAAGATCACAGCTGATCTGCTTGTGTTTCGAATTCCATATTCCTATCTAACCCCAATAACCTTTGATCCCCTCACCTAACAAGAATCTATCTACCTCTGCCTTAGAAATATTCAATAACCCCACCTCCACCACCTTCTGAGGCAGAGAATTCCAAAGTCACACAACCCTCTGAGAGAAAAAAATTCTCTTCATCCCTGTCCTCATAGGGCAACTCCTAATTTTAAAACTGTGTCCCCTAGTTCTGGACTCTCCGACGAGAGGAAACATCCTTTCCACCTTCTGCCTCTTCAAGACCATTCAGGATCTTGTATACTTCAATCAAATCACCCCTCACTCTTCTAAACTCCAGTGGAAACAAGCTCAGTCTGTCCAACCTTTCCTCATAAGACAACCCACTCATTCCAGGTATCAATCTAATAAAGCTCCTCTGAACTGCCTCCAACGCCAGGAGTTAGACTATTTTCTGTCTGCTATTTCCTCGGTAACTATTCAGGTAAGTCCCACAGAATTGTCCGAAGTCTCTGACTATAAGTCAGAGTCGGAGACGTTCGTGGAGGGTCCTGGTGAACAGGGGAATTGCCTTTCAGAAGTTGAAACTTCCTGGGAAATTCCCATATACGTCAGCGCATTGGGACTTCTGGGCTAGCATGTCTGATCTCTGACAATCCGGAGACCAGAAGATCTGGACCCTTCATGTGCTGCTTTAATACATGGTAAACGTTTCACAATCTGATTCATAATTTATAAAACACATTGCCTCAATGTTACAAATTGGTTGTGAAATATGCAAAGCTGACAAAAGGTTCGGAAGCAGATTAGGTTGGTGATAATTCGTTAGTTATAAGATTAGAATATTTTATTTACTGTATCTGCATGACATGTTCAAAAACAAACTTAAAAGTTCTGGATCCACAATGTAATTCCTAAAAAAATAGGATGCAAATGAAACACCCACCCCTATACTTCCAAATCGGCAAAAAATTGGCCAATGAAACTCTACACAGATAAAAGTGAGGTAGTACCTTTTGGTGGGAAGGGTAGGTCACTAACTATTTGGAAGGTCCAAGTCTAGGCGGGTTAGAGGAACAAAGGGATCTCAGAGTACAAAACTGTCAATCATTAAAAGTTGTGCCACAGGTTAGTAACGTCTTAAAAAAAGAAACCAAGCACCAGGCTTTATTTCGAGAGAGAGAAAATTGAAAAGTAGGGAAGTTATATAAAACCTGTATCAAACTTTGATTAGACCACACTTAGAGCTCTGTGTGCAATCTTGGTTCCAATATCATGAAAAAGGATATAGAGCCCTGGAGAGAGTGCAGAGAAGAATTACAAGGATGATACCAGAAATGCAAGGGTGTACATGTCAGAAAAAGATTAACAGCCTGGGTCTCTTAAGGCTGAGGGGGTGACCTGATAGAGGAATTTAAAATTAGGAAAGGTTTTAATAGAGTGGATACAGAGAGAGTGCTTCCTCTTGTTGGGGAAAGCCAATTAGAGTTCTTGTCCTTTATCTCTCTATTGCTTGTCACTCGAAATATTTCCTAACCAGGTCAATGATATGTCTTCAGTTCCAAGAGCACCTCCCTCTTGTGTAGCTTTTACTCATGAACAGTTTTGCCCAGTTTACTGTGGATAGTCTCTGGGCAGAATCGTCCCAGATTTGCACTAAGTGCAGTCGTGGGCAGGAAAAAGGATGTTTTACGCGTTGGCCGCAAAAGCAGGTTTTCACACCTTATTGGCCCAATACATTAATCATGCATTCCTGGGAAACATGCCATTTCGTTGGTGGGTAGCCTCCGATTCACCCGCCATGCCATCACCTTGCTGCTTCCTCATGCACGCACGCACACTTCTTAGTGCTTCCAGCCCAGGCTGCACAGACAACATGACCCCGAAGGCAAGAAGACTGCAGCCCCCCAATTCAGTGGGACGTGCTGGGACACCTTCTGGACACAGTTGGAGCCCACCATGATGTCCTCTACCCCCACACTGGCCGCAGGAGGCCCATCAGTGTCACCACTCCTGCTGGGAGGCGGTGGCAGTGGTGGTCAGTGCCAATGCTGCACAGAAGAGGTTCACCAACCAGTGCAGGTCTTATCCATGCCGCCAGGGTAAGGCAACCATCTCGTCACTCTAAAATCACACACTCACAAGCCCATCACACATTCACTGGCATCTCACTCACTGCCAGCTCAAGGGACATCACCACTCACTCTCTCACATCTCCATTTGGATTCATCTCCTCTGGAGACTGCCTCCTCAGCCCTCACCCTCTTGATACCAGTTGCACAGGTCAACATGTGTCCCCACCCACACCCTGGGATACCCCCTTCCCCAATACAGCCCTAGCCCTGCAGCATCTTCCCTTGCCAGAGGCCACTTCACCTTCTTCCCCAACCAAGCCCTAGCCCTGCAACCATTGAAAAGCCACCCCCGCCTTATGGTTGGTCTCATAAGCAGAGATCTGCCCGTGAGCCCCCCTAAAAATGATGTGGTGCTGTCTGTGAAGCCTGGGGCTAATGACCGTGAGTGCTGCCCGAAGCCAGGTAGGCAAACAAACCTCGAAGTCCTAAGCGAAATGCAGCTCGCAAGGTGCACGTCACTTACGTGCTGTTGTGAAACACGTTGGCGTGCAATCACATTTGGACGATTGCAGGGCAAACAAGTACAAACTGGTTTCATGACATCATGAAACTAATTTTTGGCCTTCCCACCGTATTGCCCGCTCATGACCGCCATGATGCTCAATGCCAATGGGCACGGAAAAATCTGCTCTCGGTCTCATTGCATTGAAGTCAGCCTTATCTAAATCTAGAATCTTGACAGCAGTTTTGTGTTTTTCCTTTTCAAGCGCCATGTTGAACATATTATGATCACCATTTGATAAATATTCACGCTCTGTTAGTCTGTTTACAAAATCTGACTCATTACTCATTCCCAAATCTAAAATGGCCTAGCCCTCTGTTGTTTCTAGGACATAGGCCAGAAATTTCCCCCTATCGGGGGGTTGTGTGGGGGCAGGGGAAGCGGGCGCGAACCCGATTGGCACCCCTGATTGGGGCCGCACTGCCATTTTACGTGGGCGACCAATTAAGGCCCACCCAGCATGACGCTTGCCTGGAAGCACTGCGCTCCCTGTATGGGCGGGGGGGTGGGGGTGGGGTGCTGGGGGGGGTGGGGGTGGAATTCCCCTGAGAGGTTCCCTGCACCCTTTCACGTGCATCTCCCTGAGGCACCTCTGTGCCTCAGGGGGATTTGTTTCAGTGCTAAAGTTTTAAATAAAGGTTTTTAACACTTTTAAAACACATCCCCTCATGTGACACTATCACATGAGCTGGGATATGTCAAAGAATAAAAGTATAAATTTTTATTAGATGTTAAAACATTTGAAAAATGCGAAGGCCACCTGGGCTCTTCGCCTGCCCGCCAACCTTAAGCTTGGACGGGCAGCTCATTTAATTGACTTAATTAGGTTTTAAATGGCCTAAATAGGCCTTTGACAATTCGGCGGGAGTGCAGCCAAAATCTAAATGAAGCGCAATGACGTCGGGGCACCCGCCCGAGGTCACCATGTGTCATTTTATGTGTTGGCGAGCGGGCCCCACCCCCGCTCATCAGCGTGAAAATTCTTCCCATAAAGTTGCAGAAAACTGTGCTGAACACAGTCAAGAAATTCATACCTTCCTGACATGAGGCAGTCTGCTTATACCAATCTTGACAAAAGCTAAAATCCCCCATTAAAACCTCAATGCCTTTGCTTGACTAATTTCTGTATTTATACAGTCTACCACTTCACAGCTGTTACCAAGAGGCCTATATACAACTCGCACTACAGTCTTAAATACTTTTCTATTTCTTAATTCTACCCATAAACACTTCATTGCCTGCTTATCTTTTGACATATCCTTTCTCACTATTTAAGTGATTTTCATTCTTTGTCACTAAGGCTACTGCTCCCAATCTACCATTTTCCCTGTCTTCCTGTAGACCTTAAAACCTGGCATATTTAGCCCCCCATCCTGACCATCATGCAGTTATATCTCAATAAAGGTCTCCATGTCATATTCTCCAAGTTGACTTTGCTCTTGCAATTCATTTAACTTGTTCCTTATGCTTCATACGCATACTTAAGAATCCTGCTTCAGACACCATGAATCCTGTTTCATTGTCTTGAGTGTTCATTAACAACTCATAACTATGTACATATTTACAGAATAGGGTTCATATATGGAGCTGACTCCATCCTAGGTCTTTACTTAACTCTGTCTATCTCTAGACTGACCCTGGCTCTGGGTCATGTGCCCTCTTACATCATTGTGTGGGTGGAACTGTACTCAGTCCCACATTAACCTTTTATGTACCAGACCCTACTACTACACCACCACCACCCCCCACCAAAGCTTTATCCCATGGATATAGAGTTACGTTAGCTTACTTGAAGTCTTACATTGTGATAAGTCTTGTGTGTCAACCTTATTGTTACAACCTTAATGCTACTCTAACATTTTTGCTATTACAATATTAATATTAGAACATTCTCGCTACCCCATCTCCCCCCTTCTAGTCCTTGAAGTTAGAGGTTCAGGCGGTCTTGAGGCCTTATAACCCCTCCACATCTTGTTCGTTGTTCTGTCAGGAGACTGGTAAGCTCTGCTGGTTTGGTTCTTGTTGTTAGCTTGGATGTTGGTCTGGCATTTGGGTATGGTTTCACCGATTTCTTCTATTGCTTGATGTTAAACCACAATTGGCTGTTCTGGCTGGTTTGGCGATGCATGTTTACTGTTACTCTTGATTGTTTCTTGCGGAGTGGATCAAAATGGCATTCACCTGCTTGGTGGTGCCTTTTTTTCTTCTTTTTCCATTTGGACCTTTGGGAAGTTCTCTGAGGCTGAGGAGGGGCGTTTCCATGTTGAGAAGAAGATTGAATAGTCTGTTCGCCTCTGTTTTTTGCTACTGATGGTGTTCAACTGCTACCAGGTTCAAAAATCCCTTGTTGTTCCAGCACACTGGCTGGGAGGTGCCGTGTGTGCACAGTGGTTGGTGTGTCTACCAACTGTACCATCATCGTAGTTAGAGACAGAAGCTTCTCTAACTGTTGATCTTTCTCTGGTACCACTTCCACCAGAGATGCTTTGGTAATCTCATGTGCGGTAGGTTGGACCGACCACTGGGGGCTTTCCAGGACCTGGAATGATGATGGACAAACCTGTTCCGCAAAAAAGAAAAGCATGGTTGCAGTGAAATCAGTGTCTGGATACTCTTTAGTATTTGAGGCCTCAGTACCCTGCTGTTCTGGCTGGTTAACGACTGTGGTAGGCTTGACATCTTCCGCCAACGGGAGAAGATCAAGAGAGAAAGGCTGATTGTGGATGACATACATCAGCTCAAAGATCTATTTATTGCCATACCTCAGTGGTTCAAGGATGATGCCGATGAACGGGAGTCGGACTCCCCCTGCTCCAGACAGTTGAGAGTCTGTCGTTTGAATCCAAAGGTCTTTGAGCCATGGTTCCTCATCTGTCAGGGCTGTCACAGTGGTATCTAAATCAAATATAAAATATGTTAGATGTCCATTTACCAGGAATGTCAGCATTCCTAAATGAAGAACCACAATCTTTAACCTCACTCAAGAAGCATGGTTGTGTGTCCTCAGGGTTTTTGGTCTCGACTTCGTGGAATGCCTTTGGGCAGTCTGTGCAGTGCTGGAGTTTTGACTTGCACAGCTTACCAAAGCATCCCGGTTGGTTGGGTTGCAGTGGAAGCATTGGGTGAGCTCGCAGGACACTGATCTTTTCTGTGAAGATGCTTTGCGCCACAGCACTGGCAAGGTTGCTCTGCTGGGCGGTTCAGGGGTTGCTTTCCCTGACGGGTGGTCCTTGCATTTTTGTGACTTGAAAGGGTGGACTGAGGGTTGGTTTCTGCCCCATGAAGTGCTCTCACCCCCCATCCCACCCCACTCAGAGTGGTCCCATATTGCTCACGTAGCTCAGACAGTTTAAGTAGCGGTATTGCCTTGTCTAAGGTAAGACAGCCTCTAGCTTGCAGGCCTGCAGATTTTTTTCTGAAGTCTACAGCAACCCTGTATCTTAAAAATCTTTTCCTCCAAAGACTCTAATTCTGTGACTGGTCTGGGCCAAGGGTGAATTCCAGTGCAGCTGGAAGTGTGGAATCGTGATCCATTTTTGATCATTTTAAAAAGTGTGGGTACAGCTTTAAGAGATTACAGGCTTCCAAGATGGTGTCACTGGTTACTGCTGAACAAAGGATCTTCCCACGCTTGCCGATTTTTGGTGTGCTTTTCAAAATTGCCTGAAGAAGGGAGCGCAATGGCAGTGTAGATCAGCTGGCTGCTGACTTAATCCATTCAGCGGTATTGTGTTATAAGTCGGGACTCTTGGGAAAGAGCCGCTGGCTTGCTGTTTCCGAACTTGGACGGTTGCAAGGTACCTGGAGTGGGCAAAATTAATTATTAATGATTTTTGTTTTGCTGGACTTGGGAGCCACCTGTTGTGTCTCAGAGTCTAGAATTGGGTTTAGCAACAAGTTGCTTCAATTGCATCTTCTGTTTGAGTGAAAGTTCTACCATTTCTTGTTTGAGTGAAATTTCTACCTTTCTTGTTTGCTTCCAAGCTCTCTTTCTCTGGAACTTTTCCTTTTCTCTATCTGGTGAGTTCTCTGAGCATCTGTAGCTTCAGCTGGGAGTTAGGTTCAGTGCAGAATCCGTTGAAGGTGTCATTTATCTTAATTTCTCAGCATTCTTGTGAGGATGAGGGTTTGGATCCTGATGCTGCCACCATGAAGAATCTGTTTCGGACACCATGAAGAGGCTTTGTAGTCTTGAGTATATTAACAGCGAGTCTTTCTTAACAACTCATAACTACGCACATATTTACAGTAGAGGATACAGGTCTGGAGCTGATTCCATCCTAGGTGTTTATACATCTCTGTCCATCTCTCGACTGACCCTGGCTCTGGGTCATGTGCCTTCTTATATCACTGTGTGGGCAGTACTGTACTCAGTCCCACAGTAACCCTGTATATACCAGACCCTACTACTACACATATGAAGCACAAGTATAGATAGGAACCTGACTGGATCAATGTTTCGTAGGCTACTAATAGTTCAAAGGATATCATGGCAGATCCTTACCTTAACTCTATCTACCCAGCTTCGTTCCGTAGCATTTAATAATCTTGCCAAACAAAAAACCATATCAATCTCAGTTTTGAAGTTATCAATTGACTCATAACCTCAACAGATTTCCACCACACTTTGTGTGAAGAAGTGCTTCCTGACATCACCCCTGAACAGCCTAGCTTTAATATTAAAGTCTCAGCCAATGTTCCCTGCAATGTTTTTCAGAGTGCGCAGGCAATTTTAAGTGCATGGCCTCTTTAAATTTTTTTGGCATGGTTGCACATACATGGGCCAGGAGGATTTTAGGGCCCCTCCCACCCGGAGATGCCATAAAATCTTGGCCGTGTTTATTTAAAGGGACCAACTTGTGCGTGGCCTGTGTCGGGACGCTCAGGTTCCTTCACGACTGAGTATTTGTGCAGCTTAGAGGAAGCATTGGTTTTGGCCTCTTGTTTTAGATTGTCCCACCACATGAATTAGTTTATCTCTATCTACCGTATCAAATCTTTTAATAATCTTAAACACCTGAATTAGATCAGCCCTTAATCTATACTTAATAATACATCTTTATACCACCAAATTACAGCTTTAACCATCTATTGTTATTACGCATGGACTTTTACCTTTTAATTTACACAATCAGATCACAAGCCAATGAATTTCTATTCTTATCACTTGGGCTTTCCCTCTCGTTTCCCACCAATAGCTTTTATGGGGGTGGGTGAGGTAGACAAAGTGAGCTCCACTTCAGTCAGTGACTATGATAATATGACCTAGGACTGATTAGAGCACACTGGGATATTCCCGCTTCCCCTGGATTTATAGAAATTGTTGTGGAGCTGTACAATCTACTGTATTGGGAGCATATATTATGATGTGCAAAGGACAGAGTAGCATAGTACACCTTGGCACTGAATTATCATCAAGGAAATATGAAAACTACACATGTAAAGGCAATGCTTTCTGAAGCTTCTGTCAACAAGCTCAAGGCTAAAATCAACCTCTCCAACTCCCCTGCTGATAGAATATAACTTCTGAATTCTAGATGTGAACTGATCTTTATGTAACAGAAATTCCTCCACCATTTTATAGGATCCTACAGCACAGAAAGAGGCCATTCGGCCCATCATGCCTGTGCTGCCTCTTCTTCTGTATATACGCTGGGAGAACCCAGGGAAAACTTGTACACTGTCAAATTCAAAGAAATTGAAGTCTACCTAATGCTGCAAGGGTCCATGTCTCAATGGAAAGAAGTGAACTGTATGACAAAGTGAACCTCAAATACACCTCCCCTGCATCCAAACGTGCTCAGCATGGGCCTGCATATATGTACTTGGAGGTTTTATTTTGTGATTTGTTAAATTTTGATCAGTACAATTCCATCCAGCTCCTTGAAGCCTGTTAAAATGAATGATCATTCGTGCAAGTTTAAGAAGTAATTCAAGTTAGATCACTCTGCAATTCCACATCCAGTGTATATGACATTAAGACAACTGCACTCATTGATATGGTCCTTTTTTGTATGACACAGATATTATTATAAACGGGAGATCCTGGAGAGAGTGGACGGCCGCAGGTTGGTCTATAAATTTGGAAAGAATGCTTGTGGTTGGAAGAATTATGACCAATAATATGAACCAGTGGAGATCACCGAAGAAATAATTTCTATCTCATCAAAGAGATGGCAAAATGGTCATTGTTATTTATATGTATAGAAAAATCAAATAGTGAGAAAAATGGTCACTAACCCTTTCCATTTGTCCATCATCTGCCACCCAGCATCTTGTTTCTCAGAAATTGCCAAAAGCCTCAAAATCCCAGTTAATAGAAATCCGAAAAAAGCAATGTTCACAGGGCAGTGCTTAATGCTGGGCACATGTTGTACAGAACAACCATGTACCAGGCCATGTAGGAAGAAGGAATGGGCAAATTAAAAACTAAAGCAATAATTTTATCATCAGGCAAGAAAGTCTATCATTTCATTTATGTTAACACCATGTAACAATAACAATTTGTATCTAAATACCGCATTTAATGTAGTAAAATGCCCTAAGGTGCTTCACAATAGCATACTCAAACAAAATTTGAACCCAAATCACATAAGGAGATGTTAGAACAGGTGAGCAAAAGCTTGTCCAAGTGGTAGATTTTAAGGAGTGCCTTGAGGGGAGAGAGGTAGAGAGGTTTCGGAAATAAATTGCAGAGCTCAGAGCCGAGTTAGATGAAGGCACAGCCATGAGTGGTGGGGTGAAGGAAGTTAAGATGCCCAAGAGGCCAGAATTGAGAAACCATTGAGCCTCTTCCTTCTGCCAGGTGGACAGGGTAACATATGGCGTCAATGTCAAAATGCAATTCTTGCTCTTGGTGATTTCCCATCTCACGTATCTGCTGAGTATCCAAGCAGAACTGCAACAATTGCTGTTGGGCCACTTAATTCAGTCTCTAAAGGTCTCATATAACTGTGCATTGGGAACAGAGAGATCATCCTAGTAATTTAAGGCTAAAATCCAATGGTTGAATTTTTATGTTTTGGAAATGGCAAATAATGGAATTTCACTATTGTGAAAGATTCCATTATCTTGTGACAAATGCAAATGGTTAATGATCTTTTAATTAAGAAGATTCCTTATAAATACATAAAATTTCTGCAATGAAAATCATCTTTTATATATTTGTAAAATAATTTAATTTGTATTGTATTGTGTTGGTTTGGGCTCTCACTTGGCTGCATATTCTTTGAACTATGTGGAGAATAAAGAATAATGTTAATGAAAGAACTTCAGGGATAGGGAATCTCTCAACATCATGCATAAAGCAATATAACTGCATGGGCTGGGCTAGATGAACCATCTGGTATTTTTCTGACCAATGTTTTTGTATGCTTATATATTCACATAATTTCTCAATGTTCCAAATGCCTCCCAACCACTTTCATTGCATAGAATTTCAATCTCTTTTCTATTCACTTCCATTGTGTAGAATTCCAAAGGGCCAAACCTCTTCATATTCACTCTAGTTATTTAGAATTCTAATATTCCAAACTGTTTTCCACCATCTCTGATTGTATAGAATATGGGATAATCAAGCTTTCTCAATGGCTTAGCTGGTTAAGGCAGTGAGTGGCTGAGCTATCCAGATGACTGTCGGAAGTGGAAGTATGTGCGTTTTAGTGGAGAGGTCTGGGCTAGACTATGGGACTGAATAGCTAGCTGAGAATCAATGGGATGGAATGTATTCTGCATCTTCACCAATTTCCTAATGTAACTGGGATGAGTGTCAGCTGGAAATGGGCCGGGGGTGTGTTACATTTCCGTGCTCAATTCTACATGTCCTATGTGTACTCGGTGTTTTACTCTGGTACCTGGAGTTGCTATGGCAACAGAGGGACGGTTCTGATTTTATTTTCTACAGCAAAAAGCCTGACCAGTCGACCATGGAACCGAGAATGGCGGGGAGAAGTTAACAAAATTGTTTTAACCTTTTACTGGCCATTTGGAGACTACAAGTCACAGCTAATCACCAAGGCCTGGCACTGCCAATCCCTGCCCGCATCCTGGCTGGACTCCCTAACGTAGGCCAGGCCATATGTGCACAATTTGAAGGCACACGAACAACACTGGTGAAAATCCACATCAAATTCACAAAGTAGAATATCTGGGCCAGGGTGATATGAAGAATGATCATTTTGATGAGATAACAGAGGATGGCTATGGAACTGTAACCCAATGAAGAGTAAAAGACAGCACAGGAGAAACATTACTGGGGAATAAAGGAAATACATTATTTTCAAAGACTTACAATATTCAATTCTTACCCAATCATTAATGTTTCAAAGAACTCTTCTGAGAGTGACATTTAATTATAAATTCATGATGCAGGTATAAAGTTATTTGATCAGACTTTTATCAGATTGACCACATAGCACCCATAAAACAAGCCACAGGATAGTGTTTAAAATGGGTCAGTTTATTTATTAAAATCTTGAATTCAAGTGGACTGATTGGAGTATATTATTCCTCTGCAAATTGGCGATGTGTTTATCAGAATACCATCATGGAAACTGGAATCCACCCTCCTTAATGGATTCCGTTGTGCTGAGAATAGCTCCTGAGTTAGGATTCGATCTGTTGTTTGGGTCTATGTCGAAATAAGTAATCAGGATACAAACTGATCCCTTTGAAAAGAGGTGAGAAGTATGGTCTGCTGCAAAAGAAAATTGCAATTGCAGTTTGGTGCATCAATAGGCACAAAACAGTGATGGCTACAAATAGGGCCTCATGTGATTTAAAGAGGGTGGGTGTAGGCAGAGGGGGTGGCTCCACTTAATATTCCTTCCTTTAATCATTATGGAAATTGGTTCATTAACAACACTCAAGAAGCTTGACACCATCCAAGACAAAGTGAGGTGTCAGCTGTGGCTCAGTTCATAGCACCCTCGCCTTTGAATCAGAAGGTTGTGGGTTCATGTCCCACTCCCGGAAACCAAGAACTGTGAATGTACTCGAAAGAGTTACAATCTGTGACTGTTGATAACTCGAAAGAGTTACTAGCAGGTCTTGTTCTGAGAGCCAGAATTCACCATTTGAGGTGTCAGCTGTGGCTCAGTTCATAGCACCCTCGCCTTTGAATCAGAGGGTTGTGGGTTCATGTCCCACTCCTGGAAAACCAAGAACTGTGATTGTACTCGAAAGAAGTTGCAATCTGTGACTGTTGATAACTCGAAAGAGGATCCAAGACAAAGTGAGGTGTCAGCTGTGGCTCAGTTCATAGCACCCTCACCTTTGAATCAGAGGGTTGTGGGTTCATGTCCCACTCCTGGAAAACCAAGAACTGTGATTGTACTCGAAAGAAGTTGCAATCTGTGACTGTTGATAACTCGAAAGAGGATCCAAGACAAAGTGAGGTGTCAGCTGTGGCTCAGTTCATAGCACCCTCACCTTTGAATCAGAGGGTTGTGGGTTCATGTCCCACTCCTGGAAAACCAAGAACTGTGATTGTACTCGAAAGAAGTTGCAATCTGTGACTGTTGATAACTCGAAAGAGTATCCAAGACAAAGTGGAGGTGTCAGCTGTGGCTCAGTTCATAGCACCCTCGCCTTTGAATCAGAGGGCTGTGGGTTCATGTCCCACTCCCGGAAACCAAGAACTGTGATTGTACTCGAAAAGAGTTGCAATCTGTGACTGTTGATAACTCGAAAGAGTATCCAAGACAAAGTGGGAGGTGTCAGCTGTGGCTCAGTTCATAGCACCCTCGCCTTTGAATCAGAGGGTTGTGGGTTCATGCCCCACTCCTGGAAACCAAGAACTGTGATTGTACTCAAAAGAGTTGCAATCTGTGACTGTTGATAACTCGAAAGAGTATCCAAGACAAAGTGGCCTGTTTGATTGGCACCCTTTCCACAAACATTCACTCCCGCCATCATTGATGGACAGTAGCAGCAGTATGTACCATCTACAAGATGCATTGCAGGAATTCTCCAAGGCTCCTTAGACAGCACCTTCCAAACCCACGACCACTATCATTTGAAGGACAAGAGCAGGAGATACATGGGAACACCGCCACCTGGAAGTTCCCCTCCAAGTCACTCACCATCCTGACTTGGAAATATATCGCCATTCCTTCACTGTCGCTGGGTCAAAATCCTGGAATTCCCTTTCTAACAACACTGTAGGTGTACCTGCACCACATGGACTGCAGCAGTTCAAGAAAGCGGCTCACCATCATCTTCTCAAGGGCAATTAGGGATGGGCAATAAATGCTGGCCTAGCCAGCGATGCCCACATCTCGTAAAATGAATTTAAAAAATTAAAAGCTGCTCACAATTATCACAAAAATGTTTGAATTCCAATAGTAATGTAAAATCCCTCTCACTCAGGGGAACCATCCCTTACTCAGTGCATTCGAATTTGAATCCATCCCAAACTCCAGATAGCAAAGAGTTTTTCCAACGAATCATTCGGACCAGTTTGCCCTGTGTTAGCTGATTACTGCCAAGTGCCAGTAGGGGTGCTAAGGTGGGCTTGGCTTTGTTAGAATTGACCAGGCCTCTCATTTCTGATCACTATCCAGTGAATCCTGCTAGAAAACACATGTAAGTAGATGGTGCCTAAAGACAAATTCAAGTGTGGCCTTGATGCTCCCCGAGGTTGAATAGCCTGCTAACTTATAATAGTGCGCACTTCGATGAGGTAATAACAAGGCTAGTACTGTGCCCCGGCAAGGAGTAAAACAGGATAAGAAACTGGCAAGAAAAGATAAGTAAATGAAGAAATTTTCATCCCAGTGGGTGCACAAAATTGGCAATCTCTCTTGGGCAGGTCACATCAGCAGTGTTGAAATATGTAAGGCTATGTTCTGGATTGGACCAGTGCTCCCTCTGATTCCAGGCTCCAGAGCACATGAGATCGGGGGAGGCAAATTAGAAAATGTGCTGTTCCCAGTGGTGATTTGGGAAGTGCGTTAATAGTTTTCAAAACATTTGTACAAATATTCCAGCTAAGGACATTGAGCTGCGAACAACGTCTTCAGGTTTTCTCAGTGGAGTTGAGTTCTACAAAAGCGTATCTCGGACTGTGCCCTGCAGCGGAGATTCCTGTCAATCTCAGTGTCACATAGCCGGAATGCAGAGCTTGAGCACACAAACTGAAACTGATGTCTGCTGCAGAAAACAGAATATTTTTATCATGGGAAGAAAATAGACCCAAACATTGATTCCTGCCACTTAATAGTGCTAATCAACAGTTGTAGGGCCTCCAGTTACCTGCACATCAGTGGTTGGTCACTAGGGTTGTTTTATCTTACATATCTGATCGTTCTGAAACAACCAATTGGGACTAAAGTCTGATAATGTTATTTGCATGTACAATTTTATTATACTGGCAACCTCTTTCCATTTTACAGTTTTTATAGAATTACATTAATTTTATTCAGAAAATTTAATCTGATGAGAGGCTTGGCTCACGGTCTCTGCAGTGCAAATCTCTGCGTGGGAAGCTTGCAGCTTTGTGCAAGTGTGAAAGAATTAAAGGTGAAGTGCCATAACAAAAGGTTTTGCCAAGTCTTTTCTTTTGCTTCACAAAAACAGAATTACCTGGAAAAACTCAGCAGGTCTGGCAGCATTGGCGGAGAAGAAATCAGTTAACGTTTCGAGCCTTCATGGCCCTTCGGCAGAACTGAAGCATAGTTAGAAGAAGGGAGAAATATAAATTGGTTTAAGGTGGAGGGGGGGTGGGGGGTGGTGGTGGGGGGAGAGAGAGACATTGAGGGTGTGGTGATTGTAGAGATGAGCAGATAATCAAAAGATGTCACAGACAAAAGGGTCAAAGAGGTGTTTTGTCTGAGAAAAGTGCTAATTAAGAATGGAGGACAGGATATTCGAAGTACAGCTCTAGTGGGGGTGGGGTGGAAAGGCTAACAAGGTTTTAGTTTTAGATTTAAAAATAATGGAAATAGGTGGGGAAAGAAGAATCTATATAAACTATTGAAAAAAAAAGCGGGGGCGTAGGGGGGGGGGGTAAGAAATGGGGTGGGGATGGGGGAGTTTAAGATCTAAAGTTGTTGAATTCAATATTCTGCCCGGAAGGCTGTAAAGTGCCTAGTCGGAAGATGAGGTGCTGTTCCTCCAGTTTGCGTTGGGCTTCACTGGAACAATGCAGCAAGCCAAGGACAGACATGTGGGCAAGAGAACAGGGTGGTGTGTTAAAATGGCAAGCGACAGGGAGGTTTGGGTCTTTCTTGCGGACAGACCGCAGGTGTTCCGCAAAACGGTCGCCCAGTTTGCGTTTGGTCTCTCCAATGTAGAGGAGACCGCATTGGGAGCAACGAAAGCAGTAGACTAAGTTAGGGGAAATGCAAGTGAAATGCTGCTTCACTTGAAAGGAGTGTTTGGGCCCTTGGACGGTGAGGAGAGAGGAAGTGAAGGGGCAGGTGTTGCATCTTCTGCGTGGGCATGGGGAGGTGCCATAAGTGGGGGTTGAGGAGTAGGGGGTGATGGAGGAGTGGACCAGGGTGTCCCGGAGGGAACGATCCCTACGGAATGCCGTCGGGGGGGGAGACCCTCAATGTCTCTCTCTCCCCCCACCACCACCCCCCACCTCCACCTTAAACCAATTTATATTTCTCCCTTCTTCTAACTATGCTTCAGTTCTGCTGAAGGGCCATGAAGGCTCGAAACGTTAACTGATTTCTTCTCCGCCGATGCTGCCAGACCTGCTGAGTTTTTCCAGGTAATTCTGTTTTTGTTTTGGATTTCCAGCATCCGCAGTAGCTTTTAGCTTTTTGTTTTTATCTTTTCTTTTGCTTGTTGGCACATGCCTTAAACTGGATTAAAAATGCACCACTACATCACACACACATGTTGAAAATCGTGACAAATGCAACACCCAGCTCTTCCACTCTTAATCTACGAACAGAAGGATTGTCAAAAACTTTTGACTGAAGCCAGTGCCCCAATAATATCCCAGAGTAAGAGTTGATCCAACGTCATCTTTGACATGTCAGCAGTCTCATACTGCCTGGTCCTGTAATTATCTCATGGTAATGTTTAATAAATGTGTTTGTAATGACACTGCCCTCTGTGTGCTTCTGTTCCATTGAAGTTTACAAAGGATCTAAGCAAAGTAAAAAAGATCAAGTTTAGATTTATATAGTAACTTTCACATTGTCCATAAGCAGTTCCCAGCCAACTTTGAACCTAACGCAAAACAGTGCAGATGCTGGAGATCTGAAATAAAAACAGAAAATACTGGAAATATTCAGCAGGTCTGGCAGCATCTGTGGAGAGAGAAAGAGAGTTCCAGCATATATAGGCCTGCATCACATTGTTATTTGTGGAAGTTTTCTGTAAATGTCTGCTATGTTTCCGACGTTACAACAGTGACTACACTGAAAAAATACCTCATTGGTTGTTAAGCTGTTTGGGATTTCCCAAGGTGGCATAAAAGTGCAAGTTCTTTCTTTCTTTCATTATTTCTGCTACACCAGGTAGTTTAGTGGTAAAGGAAGAAAGGGAAGCTTAGCAATGAGTAGAATCAGCTGAGGTGGTCCCACTGCTGGACAATGGAGGAGACAGGTCATAGAAAAAAGGTATCAAAGGCTGCATAGAAGTTGAAAAGGGAAAAAGCACCAGTTATAGTCACAAAAGATGGGCTTCTGTGATTTCAGTTAAGAATATTTCATCGATATGGCAGGAGCAGAAACCTAATTGGATGGATTTGGAGTTGCGGAAAATATGTTGACAGATTTAGGAGACAGTAGCACATTCCAGGACTGTGGAGACGAAAAGGAAATGGGAGATAGGGCACTAGCTTCTAAGAACAGAAAAATTGTGGATGTTTGAGGTGTGGGTGATGATGGCCATTTTGAAAGGAATCATCAAATGATACACCCTGGAAGGGGGCCATTCAGCTATTATGCCTGTGCCGGCTCTTTGAAAGGCACATTCAATTAGACCCACACCCGTGCTCTTCCTCTATAGCCAAAATATTTTTTCTATTTAATGTGTTTATTCATTTCCCTTTTGAAAGTTGTCTTCGAAACTGCTTTCAACATCCTTTCAGTCAGTGCATTCCACATCATGACAATTCACTGCCTTGGGTTCTTTAGCCAGTTTCTTTAAATCTATGTCATCTGTTTTACCAATCTTTGTGTCACTAAAAACAATTTTTCCTTGTTTACTGTATTGAAACCCTTGATAGAATTCAATCAAATCCCCCAATAATTTTCTCTTTGGAAGACTTCTGCTAAATTTCCCTTTAACTTTCTTTGTTCTAAGGAGAACAATCTCAATTTCTCTAGTTTCTCCACATAACTGAAGTCTTTCATCCCTGGTATCATTCTAGTAAATCTCCTCTGCACCCTATCTGAGGTATTGAAATATTTCCTAAAATGTGGTGCCCGGAACTAGACACAACACTCCAGTCTTTCAGAAAAGTGGGTGGAACGGGATATGGAACTCCTGCCCCCACTTCCAAGAGATCCAAGTTTTGTTGGCAGGAGAAGGGAAGCCCAAACTCAGCAAGCCCATTTGAACTTAGTGCTGAGTTCAAACATACCCCATTTTCAGTCTTCCAATGGCCTTAACCCGCAGTGTGGGAGTCACAAATTGATGGTGTAGATGTAAACACTCTTGATGGCCAGATAAGGTCTGTTTAAGCTCATGATCTGAAGGTTTTTTAAAAATCTCCTGCTATTTAGACATGAGAAAAGGGCTGAAGCCATTAGTGAGAGTTTAAAAAAAAACGCTAGTTTGACTGACAGGCCATATGGTGTAGGTAAGAAAAAAAATTACCATCTATTTGTGCAGTTTCAACAGCAGTCTTTGTTGACATTCCCCAAGGGCTATTATTATGTCGTTATGAATGCTTGGCTGAGTTTCAGAAGCTACAATTATCTCAGCAGGGCATTCTGAGTTCACAGTTTGATAGGCAGTTTAAAGAGTTTATTAAAGGATTATCTTTCTTTGATATGGGGTCTGAATTGTTTGTTATATAAGAGATTAACTATTTGAGGAGATTTAAAAGCCTTGAATGGGTTTCACGAATGGAAGGTTTATTCACTATCAAGTATGTATGAATGAGCACTATATTGGTTTGTTAGAAGTTTTCTTTCATCTCCGCATGGCACCTGAGGTCTGTCCATGGTGGATGCTGGATGAGTGGCTATGGATAAAAGGAAAATACTGCGGATGCTGGAAATCTGAAGCAAAAACAGAAAGTGCTAGAAAAACTCAGCAGGTCTAGCAGCATCTGTGGAGAGAGAAACAGAGTTAACGTTTCGAGTCCAATGACCCTTATTCAGAGCTGAAGGGAAGTGGAAATGTGATGAAATTTATATTGTTATACTGACTCCAACAGTTACCTCAACTACAGCTCCTCACACCTTGGTTCCTGTAAGGGCTCCATCCCATTCACTCAGTTCCTTCGCCTCCGTTGCAACTGTTCCAATGATGCCACCTTCCAAAAGGACACTTCTGATATGTCTTCCTTCTTCCTTAACGGAGATTCCCTCCCCCAACTGTGGTTGACAGGGCCCTCAGCTGTGTCTGACCCATCTCCCATGCCTCTGCCCTCAACACCTTCCCCTCCCTCTCAGAACCTCACTTCTCAACCCACCAGCCTCAGCATTCAAAGGATCATCCTCCACTATTTCCGCCAACTCCAGCATAATGCCACCACCAAACACATCTTCCCCTCACCAAACCCCCTCCCCCCCAACGTCAGCATTCCATAGTGACCATTCCCTCCGGGACACCCTAGCCCACTCCTCCATGTTCTGCAACACCTCATCTGCTTCCCACAGCGCCTTCTCATGCAATTGCAGAAGGAGCAATACCTGCCCCTTTACCTCCACCCTCCTCACCGTCCAAGGGCCCAAACGCTCCTTTCAGGTGAAGCAGCGCTTCACTTGCACCTCCTTCAATTTAGTCTACTGCACCCAATGCTCCCAATATGGTCTCCTCTACAACGGGGAGAGCAAACGCAGACTGGGTGACCATTTTGCGGAACACCTCCAGTCTGTCCGCAAGTATGACCCGGACCTTCCTGTTGATTGCCATTTCAACACTCCACCCTGCTCTCATGCCCATATGTCCATCCTTGGCCTGCTGCAATGTTCCAGTGAAGCTCAATGCAAACTTCCGATTAGGCACTTGACAGCCTTCCGGACTGAATATTGAGTTCAACAATTTCAGACCATAAACTCTCTCCTCCATCCTCACCCCTTTTTTATCCCCTTTTTTTCTACATTCATTTGTATTTTTTATCCCCTTTTTTATTTTTATTTGTATTCATCTATCCCCTTTTTTATCCCCCCCATTCTATCCCATTTTCTATCTTTTTTTTCCCTACCACTGCCACCTCCCCCACCCCATCCCCTACAGGGCTACTTGTTCCATGTTGTTCTTTCACACAATGCAATCCTTGTTCTTCTATTATCACATTCTGCTTTCTTACCTTTATGCCACTATCAGCATCTTTTTTAGCACTAAGCACTACCATTAATACTCCCTTTGTCCTTTAGTTCATGACATCTTTGTCAATCTCTCCTTTGACCCCACCTATCGCTGGCCTTCTATTCAGCTCCACCTGCCCCACCCCCACTTAAACAGTAAAAATTTCATCACATTTCCACTTCTCTTCAGCTCTGAAGAAGGGTCATACAGACTCGAAACATTAACTCTGTTTCACTCTCCACAGATGCTGCTAGACCTGCTGATTTTTTCCAGCATTTTCTGTTTTCGAGTGGCTATGGAGGTAGCTTGAGGGTGTGAGACGGCAGGGAAGGGGGGAGCGGTGGGTGAGGGGCATGAGTTGGCATGGAGGGGCTGGGGTATGAGCGGCCATAGGAGATGGATTAGGGCATAAGTTGGCATGGAGGGGCCATGGGGAGTGGCTGGCAAGAGTGAGGGAGTGTGATTGGTGAGGGCTGAAGGGCCTAAAGGCTTCTAAAACAAGTGGGATGAAGTCCCAGACAACCGAGGCAAAATTTCTAACCAGTCTGCCTCAGCACTTGACTGCCCTGTGACCACCTGCGACCTGCTTCCAATGTCAGCAGGTCTGATTCTATTCCACCCTCACCTGTCTGGAGTGAAAATTGGGTCTATTGGGGCACTTTAAAGTGAGGTGGGTCTGCCGAATCGGGAACTTTCCCGTCCTGAGCTACTGCCCTCTGTAGTGAAAATCCAGCCCTATGCCTCTACTTATAAAGCCGTGAATCCCCTATGACTTTTAAACAGTCTTCTCAACTTGTCCTGCCACCTTCAAAAACATGTGTACGTACACTCCCAGGTTGCTCTTCCTGCACCCACTTTAAAATTGTACCGTTTAGTTACGTAAACATAGAAACATAGAAAATAGGAGCAGGAGTAGGCCATTCGGCCCTTCGAGCCTGCTCCGCCATTCGTTATGATCATGGCTGATCATCCAACTCAACAGCCTGCCCCCACTTTCTCCCCATATCCTGAGATCCTTTTCGCCCCAAAAGCTACATCTAACTCCTTCTTGAAAACATACAATGTTTTGGCCTCAACTACTTTCTGTGGTAGCAAATTACACAGGCTCACCACTCTCTGAGTGAAGAAATTTCTCCTCATCTCAGTCCTAAATGGTCTAACCCGTATCCTCAGACTGTGACCCCTGGTTCTGGACTCCCCCTCCATCAGGAACATCCTTCCTGCATCTACCCTGTCTAGTCCTGTTAGAATTTTATAGGTTTCTATGAGATGTCCCCTCATTCTTCTGAACTCCAGCGAATATAATCCTAACTGACTCAATCTCTCCTCATATATCAGTCCCGCCATCCTAGGAATCAGTTCGGTAAACCTTCGCTGCACTCCCTCTATAGCAAGAACATCCTTCCTCAGATAAGGGGACAAAAACTGCGCACAATATTCCAAGTGTGGTCTCACCAATGCCCTGTATAATTGCAGCAAGAGATCCCTGCTCCTGTACTCGAATCCTCTCGCTATGAAGGCCAACAAACCATTTACCTTCTTTACCGCCTGCTGCACCTGCATGCTTACCTTCAACGACTGGTGTACAAAGACACCCAGGTCTCATTGCACATTCCCCTCTCTCAATTTATAGCCATTCAGATAATAATCTGCCTTACTGTTTTTGCTACCAAAGTGGATAACCTCACATTTATCAACATTATACTGCATCTGCCACGCATTTGCTCACTCACTCAGCTTGTCCAAATCACACTGAAGCATCTCTGCATCCTCCTCACAGCTCACCCTCCCACCCAGCTTTATGTCATCTGCAAATTTGGAGATATTACATTTAGTTCCCTCATCTAAATCATTAATATATATTGTGAATAGCTGGGGTCCCAGCACCTATCCCTGCGGTACCCCACGAGTCACTGCTTGCCATTCGGAAAAAGACCTGTTTATTCCTACTCTTTGTTTCCTGTCTGCCAACCAGCTTTCTATCCATCTCAATACAATACCCCCAATCCCATGTGCTTTAATTTTACACACTAATCTGTTATGTGGGACTTTGTCGAAAGCCTTCTGAAAGTCTAAATAAACCTCAATCACTGGCTCCCCCTCAT
Organism: Cetorhinus maximus; assembly: GCF_964194155.1. NCBI lineage: Eukaryota > Metazoa > Chordata > Chondrichthyes > Lamniformes > Cetorhinidae > Cetorhinus > Cetorhinus maximus. Next base: position 71,423,580 of record NC_135887.1, read on the forward strand.
CAACTCTACTAGTTACATTTTCAAAAAATTCCAGTAGATTTGTCAAACATGATTTCCCTTTCATAAATCCAAGCTGACTCTGTCTAATTCTGCCACTGTTTTCCAAGTGCTCAGCTATTAAATCTTTTATCATGGACTCTAGAATTTTCCCCACTACCGATGTCAGACTGACTAGTCTATAATTCCCTGCTTTCTCTCTACCTCCCTTTTTAAATAGTGGGGTTACACTAGCTACCCTCCAATCTGTAGGAACTGTTCCAGAGTCTATAGAATCTCGGAAGATGGCCACCAATGCATCCACTATTTCTAGAGCCACTTCCTTAAGTACTCTGGGATGTAGATTATCAGGCCCTGGGGATTTATCGGCCTTTAATGCCATCAATTTCTCCAGCACCATTTCCCTACTAATATGTCCACTATTGAAAATAATGTTTTTGCCCCTGTTAGTCTGTTTGTCTGTAAACAATGTCTCTCAAAAACTAACAGACAGATTTCAGAGAAACTTGGTACACAGATAGGGTATGGCCTAAGGAAGAATTGATTAGTTTTTGGCATAGGTGTGGATCGGGATTTGGATTCTGGAATTTTTCAAGGATAAATCAACATTGAGAGATAGGGCAAATTGAATTTTTTTTCAATGTTGTGGGTTGTTTTATTTAGAATATTGTTGATTGCTTTAGAATGTTGTAGATTATGTCAACTGCTATGGTGGAATTTGTCACAGCTGTCAAAATGTGAGCAGAGTTTTCAGACCAGGTTGCTGGATATGGTTTGACCTGAAGCCTCCTCACTGAGGTGGAAGCTTTGTAGTTACAGAGCATCAACCAAGCAGGGAAATGCCTCAAGGAAGAGCTGCATAACTGTAATAAAGTTGAGTTAAAGTGGCAGAGGTGTGCGCTCTACAGAGTGCCTTCTTCACTTGTTTATTATGCTTCTCCTTTTTCGGTTCACTTCACACCTCTGCATTACATTTCATCTGCCCTACATCAGCCTATTTCACCATCTGTCTAGGTCCTCCTGAAGTATCTCCACACTGGTCACTACACTGAAAGACAAACTTTGAAATTATGCCCTGTGTGCTCAAGTCTAGGTCTTTAGTATATACCAAAAAGAGCAGCAGTTCTAATGCCTACTTCTCTTCGATCTGAAAGATAATGGTTCACCACTACTTTCTGCTCACTGTCCCTTCAAGATCTTGTCCATACAACCATTGTCCCAGCAATCCCATGGATTTCAATTTTGAAAGCAAGCCTATTATGTGTCCATTATGAAATACTTATTGAAAGGACATCAACGCTCACTGTTACTGTGAAGAACACAATCAAAGAACACAATCAAGTCAGTCAAGCATGATTTGCCTTTAAACAATACGTGGCTTTCAATTATTAAGCCATGTTTTCCAAGTTTTACCTACATTAGAACAGTGACTATATCTGAGAAGTATGCATGTAGAGTGTCCTGAGGTCATGAAAGGAGCTATATAAATGCAAGTCTTTTGTTTCAAGTGCCAATTAATCTTATCCGCATTATTGTCTCTAAAGAATTTCTCCATCACTGACGTTAGGCTAACTGGCCAGTTGTTGCCAGGTTTATCTCTCTCCCCTTTTTTAAACAGGGGTGTAACATTTGCAGTTCTCCAGCCCTCTTGTACCATTCTCAAATCTAAGAGGACCTTAAGATTATGCCAGAGCCTCAGCAATTTCTACCTTTAATTTCCTCAGTAAGTTAGGCTGAATTCTATCCAGGCAAGGTGGCTTTTATACTTTGAGAACTGCCAACCATTTTAATACTTCCTCTTTATCAATTTTTATCCTATCCAATTTTGCCATTACTTCCTCCTTTGTTATGACATTAACAGCATCACCTTCTTTAGTCAAGATAGATGCAAAATACTCATTTAGAGCCTTAACCTTGTCCTCTGCCTCTATAAGGAGATGCTGAAGTCACCTCCAGGAGGTTGGGAAAATTCAGTCACTGAAACCAGTCCTCGTACAGTTGAGCATTTTCACACTTGATCTTTCATTGGCCATAGCTAACGATATTGTGATCACTTTTCCCAAGTGTTCTCCCACTGAAATATGGGCCAGGATTTTACAGCCCCTCCCGTCCTGCGGGATATTAAGACCTCGCCGAACCGAATGGAGATTTAAATGGTTCGCTGCAACTCCTGGAGGGAGACATGCCACAGCAGAGCCGTTAAATCCTGGACTTAGTGCCTGTCTCTTCCTCCTCTCCATGTCTCACCCTCCCCACACCTCAGTCATGGGAGTAAAACAACAATGTAACTAGAATAAGGAAACAATGAACACTGACACTAGCCTTATGCTGCGCCAAACTAGTCAGAACATAACTATCAACTACTATTTTCAATAGAAGTGTCTTTATTCTTCCATTGGGAGCCGTCCAGCTTTAGGATAACATCTCAATCAGATTTGGCCATCAGCCAGAAAATATTTTTAGGTCAAGTCACCAAAGTTCTAATCATTCCTTCTGCTTCTTAATGCAAATGATAAGATGATCCACACTATATGAGAGGTTTGTGCATGGATGTTCAAATTCAACACCCATCTCTCCATCTCACTCCTTTTTTATTAATTTATGGGATGTGGGTGTTGCTGGTTAGGCCAGCATTTATTGCCCATCCCTAATTGCCCTTGAGAAGGTGGTGATGAGCTGCCTTCTTGAACTGCTGCAGTACATGAGGTGTAGGTACACCCTCAGTGCTCTTCCAGGATTTTGACCCGATGACAGTGAAGGAATGACTCTATACTTCCAAGAATATTGTCCAGCTTTTGCTGCATTTGGACATGGACTGCTTCAGTATCTGAGGAGTGGTGAATGGAGCTGAACATCATCAACGAACATCCCCACTCATCTGACCTCATGATTAGCAGACAGGAAATAGAGAGTAGGAATAAATGGATCTTTATCGGAGAGACAGGCGGTGACTAGTGGGGTACCGCAGGGATCAATATTTGGGTCCCAGCTATTCACAATAAATATCAATGATTTGGATGAGGGAACCAAATGTAATATTTCCAAGTTTGTTGACGACGCAAAGCTAGGTGGGAATGTGAGTGGTGAGGAGGATGTTAAGAGGCTTCAAGGCAATTTACACAATTTGAGTGAGTGGGAAAATACATGGCAGATGCAGTATAACGTGGATAAGTGTGAGGTTATCCACTTTGGCACGAAAAACAGGATGGCACAATATTATTTAAATGGTGATAGATTGGGAATGTTGATGTACAAAGGGATCTGGATGTTCTTGTACACCAATCACTGAAAGCAAGCATGCAGATGCAACAAGCAGTAAAGAAGGCAAATGGTATGTTAGCCTTCATTGCAAGAGGACTTGAGTACAGGAGCAAGGGTGTCTTACTGCCACAATACAGAGCCTTGGTGAGACCACACCTGCAGTATTGTGTGCAGTTTTGGTCTCCTTACTTCAGAAAGGATATACTTGCCATAGAGGAAGTGCAGTGGAGGTTCACCAGACTGATTCCTGGGGTGGCAGGATTGTTATATGAGGAGAGATTGAGCCGACTAGGTCTATATTCACTGAAGTTTAGGAGAATGAGAGGGGATCTCACTGAAACGTATAAAATTCTAACAGAGCTGAACAGACTGGATGCAGGGCTGATGTTTCCTCTGGCTGGGGGGTGTAGTCTCAGGATTCAGGGTAGGCCATTGAAGACTGAGTTGAGGAGAAACTCCTTCACTCAGAGGGTGGTGAATCTATGGAATTCTCTACCACAAAGGGCTGTGGAGGCTAAGTCACTGAGTGTACTTAAAAAGGAAATAGATTTGTAGTTTCTAAAGGCGTCAAGGGGTATGGGGAGAGAGTGGGAATATGGCATTGAAAAAGAGGATTAACCATGATCCTATTGAATGGCTCCCACCCTCTGTTTCAAAATTCTCATACTTGTTTTCAAATCCCTCTATGGCCTTGTCCCACTGTATCTCAGTAAATTCCTCCAGCTGCCCCCAAGGTATCCATGCTCCTCTAATTGTGGCCTCTTGAGTATCCCCAATTTTAGTCCCTCCACCAGTGATGGCAGTGCCTTTAGCTGCTAAAGCTCAAAGCTTTGGAATTCCCTCCGTAAACCTCTCTATTTTGCTTTCCTCCTTTAAGACATTCCTTCAAATCCACCTCTTTGACAAGCTTTTGGTCATCTGCCTCAATATTTCCTTATCTGAGCTGGTGCCAAATTTTGCCTTACAATGCTCCTGCGTAGCACCTTGAGATACTTTATTGCATTAAAAGCACTATATAAATACAAGTTTGTTATTGTCGTTGCTGTTGTATCACAGTTGGAACTCTTTAAAAAGGGGTATGCTCCATCTCCTTGCTAGGTGATAGTTGTTCACTATCTTCCTCTCCACGCTAAGCTTTTTACCTCCTTGGTTGGTCCTGTCCTGAATACATCGGTCTTCCAGCCCAAACCCAAGTCACAACTCTGTCAGTCTCTTTATCTGCGTTCTACTCTTAAACATTGTTAACAAGAAAATGCATTCACACAGAACTTTATCGTCGCCTTAGCAGGTCCCAAAACACTTCACAACCAATTCATTTCAAGTTCACTCATCTTCATGTGGGTCAGGTAGAGCATGGACCTACCATAAACAAGGGCCATGTTAGTGAATGTTGCAAGGTGTTTCCCAGGTCTTGTGGTCTATAGCTAACCTCAGGGTTTATCACATAAATGTACAGATTGCTCACAACAAACCAGTAGGCATGGTTGCCAGGTGCTGAAATACACGAGGCAGTTGCTGGGGAACTATGGCTGGCCTCGGCATCCTTTGCTTAGGTACAGGGTATCAGCCAGATTTGCCATCTTTGCTGATATCCAGTTACTCCTGCAGGATGGTATGTGTATGGATGCTGGGTAACTTGGCTGAGATGCCCTACACAATCAAACAGCCTGCCACACGATTCATCTTATCGAACTATAGGCAGCAGGGATCTGCATCTTGTGGCGAAGATGAAAGAAAAGTGTACAAAAGTATGGAAGAAATAAAGAGCATAAAATTAGGTCTTGCAACTGTTGGGATCCCAAAGACTTACACTTGTTACTGATGATTAGAAACACAGGACGTGGCATACACATCAACCCTGAAAGGCTTGCCAACAAACAACAACTCAAGGCTCCAAACAACTTGTATTTCATAACTGGGTATCCTTCTCATCTCATTTCTCAACGTCAATTCATTTCACCCAAACAGGTAAAACACGTTTCAAGGCAAATGTTGTATGTGCACTTGCTGATAGCTCCAATTTGAACATGGAGGGATTTCTGGCAGATACATTCATGTCACACTGCTTCCTGCTGGTTGAGGTTTCATGGACACAGCAGGATTCGGGGTCACTGAGTTTTGCCTCTGTTAGCCAGCAGCTGGTTTTCGTCACCTCAGATGTTGGGCGATATTGAGACTACAACAGTGCAGAGGAGAATAATCCACAAGATTATTGCCCAGTTTAAAACATTTTCAATTACCAGAAAGGCTCAAATGAAAAAAAGGCTCAAAGAGCTGGGTCTCTATGCTTTAGGAAAGCATAGGCTCAAGAATGATTTGTTCAGGGATTATATAATAACAAAGGTACTAGATTGGGTTCATGTGGACCAAATAATTCACCTAGATACAATATGGAGGGCCAGGATCACATTTACAGGTTATGCAGGGATAGAACAACATTGGATGCTAGGCCATTCTTTTCCCAAAAGATGAATGCCAGCAGGACAGGCGCTGTGGCATACTGGTTATGTTACTGGGCTAATAATCCAGATGAGGTCTGCACGAATAACCCAGAGGTGTGTGTTCAAATCCCATTATGGCAAGTGGGGAATTTCAATTCAGTTAATCCAACACACGTGAATTTAGAAAGCCAGTCTCAGTAAAAGTGACCATTACTACTAGAGCTGTGAAACCTTCTTTAAGGAAGATAGTTACCTTATAACATAAATTAGGATCAATGTTATCTCTGGGACTAGCTTTGATTGCCTAAAGAGGTAGGAGGGGAACTTTCTGAGGTTTCTCTCCCTAAATGGCCTGGGATTTTGTCTGTGTTTTCACCTGTCCAGAGATGACATGGTTCTGGGTGGATAGGGAGTATAGATATCTTTCTGCACTACAGTATCTGGGACAGGCTGGATGGACCAAAGGGTCTTTTCCTGGCTGGTATTTTCATATATTCGTGAGTATGTTAGTACAAGATGACAATTACCATACAGTTGGTGCCAGTTTAATCACAGGTTAAACAGAGATCACAGTTTTAATTAAATCTAATGTTGACATTTTTTTGTTCTGCGTTGTAGACAAAAATAAACAAAGTAGATACTGCTGATTGCATTTGAGCATTGCTCCATAATGTGTTCATAGGCAATGGGATTTATGACTCACATAGAATTTACATACTATGAGGAAGGGATAAACTGAAATACCGTTGGCCAGGACCCAAATTCATCTGAAAATCCAAAACTTGAATAGTTCAGGGACTGATAGCTGTTGAGTAAAAGTGAGGGCGGTTTTCTTTCTCTATGTGGTAGACTATTCAACAGGGTACTAAATTTTATGATGCTGATATTACGCATGTAAATAGTTGGAGTGCAATATGATTACTGCCCAATATAATAAGATCACAAACATAGAAATAGCACTTGTCGTCTGAATTCTTCCTCTTTTAACACGAAAAAAGCACCCAGGGACTTGGCGGAAGCTTAAGTGCCTTGAGATATTTTGATTATTATTGATGATTTATTATAATTACTGATGCTTTATAAAGTTGTAATCAGAAAAAAATGAATGTCAAAAAAGCGAAGATATTTGGAAATATAATCAAAAGCTTGGTCAAAGAGGTGGGTTATATGGAGGGTCTTAAAGGAAGAGACAGAGGTGAAGAAGTGAAAGGTTTAGTAAGGAACCTCCAGGGCATGGGGACTAGATTTTCTTAGTTAATTTTGCTGATGAGTGACAAATGCAAGTGGTTGAGTTTCCACAGGCTTTATACACTGTTGGCCACTGGCAGGACACTCTGATGTGGGTAAGCACTGCCACAGTGAAAACATTCTTTGGACATGTGGCAGTGACACTGCTGTTGTTGCTTGGCAGGTGGTTTCCTGGCACTTGAGTAATGAACAGTATTCACAGGAGTTGAACTTGGAGTGTGGTAGTTACTGTTGGCAGCCTCAACTTCAGTAGCTCCGGACTCTGGACTCTGAAAGCGATCGCAATCTTGCTAACTCTAACAGCTCTGATGGATTTCTGTCTTTCTCGATGCTTTTTATCGTAGTTGTAGTAACTATGAATATATTTGATATGCAGTATACCTTTAAGAAGGATGTATAATGGAAGATCACATGACCTTGTAGAACGGGCTTACTCTGTAGTCAGTTGGAAGTCTGTAGTCTGCAAGTGAGCAGCAGAAATATGGAGAATTTGGTGTAGAAACACACAGTTGTACCTGCTGAGTATCATGTAAATAAACAGTATGTGTTTCGCCTAAGTGGTATCTGCAGAACTGTATCGAAGTACCAACTCGGTCATCCCTCAACAAGTGTGCAAATGTGATTCACAAGTCACCATATCTTGCTGACTACTTCACAACAGATTGGCAACTGAGTCACAATAATAGTTGACTAGAGAATCAACGTTCGATTAATTGTGTTTTGATTTTGAGTTCAACATATTTAACATCATTAAAGCCACATTTGGCTCTCATGCAATATTGGTCAATTGCTTTATTTGCTTCTTGCTTGGTGTGCCAGGGGACAATTGTTTCTAATTTTTCTGGGCATGAATTAGGTTGTTAGAGCATGTTTTTTTGAGTCATAGTCACTGTCATCTCGCACAGGCGTAAGTGTCTCAAATTGATTTTCCAATTCCTCACCTCCATAGTGGAACAGTAAGACCATTTTCCTTTTGTCATCTGTGATTGCAAAACCTGCCAAGACACCTTCAAAATGTCACAGCCTTTTTTGCCAACGTGGGAATGAACATCAAAAGGCTGTAGATTGGGCATAAACAATGCCATCTTGATCAGTGATAATGTGTGATCAAGGATCAGGGGTCAGGTTCCAAAGAAAGACTTCCCTGCCATGATCTGAGATTTTTTTTGCTTGCATGACTATTTTGGAGAGGTGTATGTGTGTGTGTGTGTGTGTGTGTGTCTGTGTGTGTGTGTGATTGTGTGTGAGCGTGTGTGTGTGTGTGTGTGTATCTGTGTGTGTGTGTGTTTGTGTGTGTGTGTGTATCTGTGTGTGTGTTTGTGTGTGTATCTGTGTGTGTGTATCTGTGTGTGTGTATCTGTGTGTCTCTGTGTGTGCATGTGTTTGTGTATGTATATCTGTGTGTGTGCATGTGTGTATCTGTGTGTGTGTGTGTATATGTGTTTGTGTGTGAGCGTGCGTATGTGTGTGTGTGTGCGTGTGTGTGTGTGCGTGTATGGCTAGGATGGAGTGGATTTCTTGAAATGTGTACAGGGGAACTTTTTAGGTCAATATGTAGAGGGTCCAACAAGGGAAGGAAGGAAGGCGCAGTGCTGGACCTAATTCTGGGGAATGAAGCCAGACAGGTGGCTGAGGTGGTGGTGGGGGAGCATTTTAGTAACAGCAACCGCAACATGGTACAATTTAAGCTTGTTTTGGACAAAGAAATAGACAAGTTGCAAAAAAATGTTTTGGATTGGGGAGAGCAGATTTTAGTAAAATAAGGCAGGATCTGGTCAAGGTAGACTGGGAACAGCTACTTGTGGGGAAATCTACAGAAGAGCAGTGGGGGTCGTTCAAAAAGGAAATGGGGAGGGTACAGGCTCAACATGTTCCCTCTAGGGTGATAGGAAGGAGTAACAAGCCCAGAGAACCATGGATGGCCAGAGATATTCAGGTTACGATGAGAAGGAAAAGAGAGGCTTTTAGCAGGTACAAGGGAAGCAAATCAGCAGAGGCATTAGTGGAGTACAGAAAGTGCAGGGTGGAGCTTAAGAAAGCAATTAGGAGAGCAAAGAGGGGATATGAGAAAACTCTGGCTGGTAAAAGTAGGGAAAATCCCAAGATATTCTATAAGTATATCAATGGGAAGAGGATAACCAGGGAAAGAGTAAAACCCATTAGGGACCAAGGGGGAAATCTATGGGTGGAGCTAGAGGACATCTGTAGAGTGTTGAATGAATACTTCACATCCGTCTTTACCCAAGAGAATGAGGATGAAGGTATCGAACTCGGGGAGAGAGGTTCTTGAGCAAATTGATATAGGGAGTGACAAGGTATTGGAGGCGTTGGCAGGCTTAAAAGTGGACAAATCTCCAGGTCCGGATGATTTGTGTCCCAGACTGCTGAGAGAGGCAAGGGAGGAGATCGCAGGGGCTCTGACCCAAATTTTTAATTCCTCTCTGGCCACAGGGGAGATGCCAGAGGACTGGAGAACAGCTAATGTGGTTCCACTATTTAAGAAGGGTTGTAGAGATAAGCCAGGGAACTACAGGCCAGTGAGTCTCACGTCAGTGGTAGGGAAACTATTGGAGAAAATTCTGAAGGAGAGAATCTATCTCCACTTGAAGAGGCAAGGTTTGATCAGGGATAGTCAGTATGGCTTTGTCAGAGGGAGGTCATGCCTAACAAATTTGATTAAATTTTTTAAGGAGGTGACCAGGTGTGTAGATGAGGGTGGTGTAGTTGATGTAGTTTGTATGGATTTCAGCAAAGCCTTTGACAAGCTCCCACATGGGAGACTTATAAAGAAGGCAAAGGCACATGGGATACAGGGTAATTTGAAAAGGTGGATTCAAAATTGGCTTAGTTGTAGGAGTCAGAGGGTGATGACAGAAGGATGCTTTAGTGACTGGAAGCCAGTGTCCAGTGGCGTACCACAGGGACCTGTGCTGGGTCCCCTATTATTCGTCATTTATATAAACGACATAGATGACTATGTGGGGGGGTAGGATTAGTAAGTTTGTGGATGACACAAAGATTGGCCAGGTGGTTAACAGTGAGTTTGAGTGTCTTGGGCTACAGGAAGATATTCCTCCTCCGAGATGGTGTGCCCTGGCGACGTATTTCTTCCGCCAGGTGCACGGCCTGAATTATGACGTGCAGCTCCTGTTTATAGAGCAGAGGGGCCTCGGTGGCTCCTTAAAGGCGTTGCCCGTCTTTTACCAGGACCTGATCAAAGTCTGGAACGTGGTCGCCTCGCAGCTCTCCCCCGTCAGGAGTAGCGGCTATCGTCAGAGAGCCACTGCTCAGGAATCCGCCCCTCCATCCTTTTCAGTGGCTGGCGGAGAGGAGGGCTGTGGCTGCCGGGGTGACCAGGATCGGGGACGTGCTGGGTGGCGGAGGACTGGGCTGGATGCTCCCGCAGGAGTTGGCGCGTCACGCGTCAGTGAGTGTCCAGATCGCAGCCGATGCCATCCAAGACCTAAGGACGGTCGTGCTCGGACCCGATGTCATTTTAGTTCTCGAGGTGGCCCAGGTGCGCGGTGGTCTTCCGGCTGAACGTTCCCCTGTTCGGACGGAATTCCACATTGGCCCCAAGCCCCGAACCCTCCCTCGGGTGCCGGTGCCCCGCCACAATATGAGCCGCCTCGGGGACATGCCCTCCATGCCATTTGGCACGGCGCGGAGGAGTTTTCTGTACGGACTGCTGCTGCACACCTTCCATTTTCTCGCCCTCGTCCGCCACCTGGACACGCCCTGGCGTGCCTTGTTGCTGTCCAGCGGCAGAGGCCCCCGATGGGAGGCCCTCTACGGAGGTGTCCTCCCGCTTTCTATCGGGGACCTAGGTTGGAGGGTGTTGCACGCAGCAGTCCCCTACAATCGCAGAATGTATAGGTTCACGGACACCCAGGACACCTGCCCTTTTTGCGGTCTTGTGGAGTCCGTGGACCATGTTTACATAGGGTGTGATAGGCTGCACTCCCTTTTTAGTTATTTAAAAAACCTTCTGTTACTGTTTTGTTTGCACTTCAGTCCCACGCTCCTGATCTATGGACACCCGGTGCGGAAGGGGGTCGGGAAGGAGGAGGACCTCCTCGTGAACCTGCTCCTGGGCCTGGCCAGGTTGACCATTAACAAGTCCAAGCAGCGGGCGATCGAGGGGGGAGTCCTGCCCGATTGTTTGTCCCTCTTCCGCGGCTACGTTCGCGGCCGGGTGTCCCTGGAGAGGGAGCACGTGGTATCTGCCGGCACCATCGAGGCCTTCCGTGCCCGGTCGGCACCACAGGGACTGGGGTGTTTTGTTGACCCCTTTAATCACATTTTGGTTTAATGTTTGTAAGTTTCCTTTAAAGTTTTTCCTTGATTTTACAGCTGACCTGACTTAGGGGCTATGCTTGATTTATCCTTATTTTGTTAATTTAGTTAATTGTTTTAACTCTGAAAGAGTTACAGGAAGATATAGACGGGATGGTCAAATGGGCAGATAAGTGGCAGATGGAATTTAACCCTGAAAAGTGTGAGGTGATACACTTTGGAAGGAGTAATTTGACATGGAAGTATTCAATGAACAGCATGACACTAGGAAGTTCTGATAAACAAAGGGACCTTGGCGTGTGTGTCCATAGATCTCTGAAGACGGAGGGGCACGTTAGTGGGGTGGTGAAAAGGCATTTGTGACACTTGCCTTTATCAATCGAGGCATAGATTACAAAAGTAGGGAGGTCATGTTGGAGTTGTATAGAACCTTGGTGAGGCTACAGCTGGAATCTGTGTGCAGTTCTGGTCGCCACATTATAGGAAGGATGTGATTGTACTGGAGGGGGTGCAGAGGAGATTCACCAGGATGTTGCCTTGGATGAAACATTTAAGTTATGAAGAGAGGTTGGATAGACTTGGGTTGTTTTTGTTGGAGCAGAGAAGACTGAGGGGCGACCTGATTGAGGTGTACAAAATTATGAGGAGCATGGACAGGGTGGATAGGAAGCAGCTGTTCCCCTTAGTTGAAGGGTCAGTCACAAGGGGGCATAAGTTCAAGGTAAGGGGCAGGAGGTTTAGGGGAGATGTGAGGAAAAACCTTTTTACCCAGAGGGTGGTGACGGTCTGGAATGCACTGCCTGGGAGGGTGGTGGAGGCGGGTTGCCTCACATCCTTTAAAAAGTACCTGGATGAGCACTTGGCCCGTCATAACATTCAAGGCTATGGGCCAAGTGCTGGTAAATGGGATTAGATAGGTAGGTCAGGTGTTTCTCACGTGTTGGTGCAGACTCGATGGGCCGAAGGGCCCCTTCTGCACTGTGATTCTGTGATATCTGTGCGTGTGTGTGTGTAGATCTGTGTATGTGTGTGTGTGTGTGTTTGTGTGTGTGTATTTGTGTGTATGTTTGTGTGTGAGCATGTGTGTGTGTATCTGTGTGTATGTGTGTATCTGTGTGTGTGTGTATTTGTGTATCTGTGTGGGTGTGTGTGTGTCTGTGTTTGTGTGTGTGTGTGTATTTGTGTGTGTGTATCTGTGTGTGTGTGTATGCACTGTGTAGGTCTTCCTCTTGCTAATCACCACCTGGAGTGCCTCAATGTGGTCCCTAAATATCCAATTTAAAATGCTGTTTGCAAAAAGTAAACAAATACTTTAAAAGTTTCATACTTGAAAGCATTTTTTTCCTATTTTTCACCTTTTTCATAATCATTGTGAAGTTCTTGAGAAGAAACAGTAAGATTTAACAAGAAGCATTTCAGAATCAGAACCACATCTGTTGTTAAAACATCGGCCAGAATTTTACATCCTGCGGTGGGTCTGTGCCCGACCTGAACGGATGTGAAATAGCGCGAGATGACATCGGGCGATTGTCCCACCATCATCACGCACTCGCGCAATATTTCGCTCAGCGGGCACGCACGGCAGTCTGAGCGCACCCCCTGACAATTAAGTGAGCAATTAAGCCTACTAACGATGCAATTAACAGCGGTTTTACGTGGCCCATCCACATTTACAGTTGGCTGATGGGCCATTCTCCCAGGCGGCATTCACATTTTCGCTCAAGCCTTGATCCAGGGCGGGAAGAAAGCTCCATGGGGAAATAAAATAAAAAGAGATATCTGGGTACTGGTTTTTTATGAGGTATGCTTTCAAGTGCTTGATTGTGCTGCATGGACAAATTTTGCAGCATTTCTTTTGTATCCGTTAGTCTGTGGTGGTCTGCAGCTCCCTGGGGCAGCTGTCTGCCTTCAAGGAGCTCTCTCGATGCGTTCACCCAAATCCTCAATTACGTTGGCACCCGCCCTCTTCTCGCCCCAACCCCGGCAGCGCTGAGCATTTCAGCACGCATTTCACACTGGCCATGTTAATTGGCCAGCCAGCGTGAAATCGCGGTCAGGGGCCAATCACAGCCAGTGGTTCATTTTCCATCTCATCCCAAGCCTACCAGTCACGCGTGCCCAATAACCGAAAAATTCAGGCCATCGATTCCTTTATGCTGCTTCTAGACTCCCTCTACTGGTACATGTGTGTGGTAGCCTTAAATGGACAAAATGCACAATGCAATTTTTAATACATGACAATACAGGATAGAGCTGAATCACTGTCTCCTGATGCATACAGAGAATGCACCTTATCCTCAGTCCAGGTCACGCAGGAGGCATTCAGCGGAATGGAGGACACAGGTAGAGAGATAGAGGAGCCCCATTACAAGTGGCGCTATGTGGACCAAATTCTAGCACCACATGTTTTCAGATGAGATTAGAAGCATAGCGGTCAAATATATACTACATATTTTAGTGGCATTTAGTGATAGTGCAATATTACTTTTTCACCTGCTGTGCTAAATAAGTACATAAGAATATAAGAACTAGGAGCAGGAGTAGGTAATTCAGCCCCTCGAGCCTGCCCCACCATTCAATACGATCATGGCTGATCTCATTTCGGCCTCAACTCCAATTTCCCACCCTCTCCCCATAACCTTTCAACCCGTTCCTAATTAAACATCTATCTATCTCCTCCTTAAATTTATTCAGCATCCCGGCATCCACTGCACTCTGAGGTAGTGAATTCCACAGATTCACAACCCTTTGAGAAAAGGAATTCCTCCTCATCTCTGCTTTAAATCTACCACCCCTTAGCCTAAAACTATGGCCTCTCGTTCTATATTGACAACTGGTCAGTATAGATACCTTTGATTCATTCCATCAGGTCTGCTTGGAATATTAATTGCTTCTTGGGCATTTGGACATGTAACTGGATCTAACTCTGGAGTAGACAGCATTCAATACACCAGCAATGTAGGTGTTTCATTTATTTTGAAAAAATGAATACTGATGTAATTCACCTGGTCTGGTATTGCCTCTGGCAGAATTTGTTTTCATTATCCAGCCAGGCCCTATTGAACTTCTTCTGTGTTTTCAGGTGTCTTTGAATTACAAACTTCAGCTCTCAATCTATTCCTAAACGCAAAACAGACAAAAGGCTGTATTAGAAACTGAGTAGAATACTTCAAACTGAAGAAGGCAAAGGGATAAATGGAACTTTAGAAATACTTTTTTTACACTAACTTACAGAAGACAGACATGTGACAAAGTGAATTCAAACTTAACTGAGACCTTCATAAATAAGATACGTTCCTGCACCTACAAAAATTTGGGGATACAGGCATGACAACAGGGCAGGAAACTGATGGAAGTTGTCTGGGTTGGGGCTCTAGATAGACCTAAATGGCAGGGGGAAATCGATCGGCTGAACATATTTTATCCAATCCAGCCTCAGGCCCCTCCCCCAACTATGGGCAGGACTTTCCCTCATTGCACTAAGTGCGGCAGCGGGTGTGAAAAATGGTGTTCTACCCGCCGGCAGCAATGGCTGGTTTCCATGCCGTGTTGTCCGCTTCCCGTCGCATTAATTCTGCACACATGGGAAACACACCAGATCATGGGCGGGCGGCCTCTGATTCGTCTGCCCTGCAATGAGCTTCCTCACTCCAGGCACTATATTTAGACGGCGCCCATGCAGAGCTTTGTCCATGGCGGCAGCACAGGACTACCCCAGATGAGAGAGAGAGATAGCCCCAAAAGGGAAGAGGACAGCAGCGCCCAAATTCAGTAACGTCTCCTTGGAATGCTTGTTGGATGCAGTCGAGGCGCACCGCAATATCCTCCATCCCATTGATGGCCAGAGGAGGTCCATCAACCTCACCGCTCTGGCTTGGCAGGCGGTGGCAGCGGTGGTCAGTGCCAACGCAGCATAGAAGAGGTCAGCCACCCAGTGTAGAAAGAGGATGAATGATCTCATCTGTGCCGCCAGGTTAAGTCAACCATCTTATCACTCACAACTCACACTCACCAGCCCATCAAACATTCACTGACACCTCACATGCTGCCAGTTCAAGGGACATCACCATTCAGTCTCTCATACACACAGCCTCAGATCTCCATCTGGTCTCATATCCTCAGCTGTTTGCATCCACATCCAGTCCATGGCTGCACTCACCATCTACCCATGCCAGGTATCCTTATCACCTGCTCTGACATGTATCCTGCTCACACTCTCCATCTGTCTTTGTGCAAGACAAGCTGGCACACAATCGAAGGGAGAGGTCTCAGACTGGGGGTGGAGTGGCAGAAATGAAGGACCTCACTCCCTATGAGAATCAAGCCATCGAGCTGGCTGGAGAGGACGTGGACCATATCTGTGCCAACGGTGAGAAAAGAAGATCCTGCACTAGCTCGTCCCTCAGACGACCATACAATAGTGCATTGTCCTGTTTTAGAGTCGCCTGCCATGTACTAGTTATCTTTCCTTTATTTCATTGGCACCTCTGGAAAGCACCCAAGAGCATCCACAAGACATGCAAGTTCTGTACACCCTCAGTCTTGTGAGGTCCCTGCGCATGATGCCTCTGTGTCCAGAGGGGGCCCTGCTGCCCCTTGGTCTTGAGGATTTAGCTCCTCCCTTTGGCGAGCCAAGCACCTCCATCGCAATCTTCTCCTCTCCTGTGCATATGTGACTATGCAGGCAGCAATAAATCCAGGCTCCTGATGGTCTTCTCTCTGCAGTTTCAATGAGAAACAGACAAGATTCAGCAAAAGTAATCTTTCTGTCAAATGACTCGTCAGTGACTGTGGTTTCAAGGGCTTTGTTCCCATGTCGGAAACTACTTGCCCCTGAAGTGATGGTCAGTGCGGGGTGCATATCAAGCTACTTCGCCACCCCTCACTGCCGCCCCCTGCCCCCAAAAATAACCGGCTGCTATGACATTGCTTTGGCCAGATGCTTGGATGTGCTGTTTTCAGCCCAGGTGCTAGGATCCTTGTTCACTGCAAACTAATATTACACTCTTTGGAATAAACATGAGAGTAAATGTTTTGTTAGGAAATGAGATTATTTGAGGGGGACCTGGGCCTTCTTTTCTGTGAACTGTCCAATGTCACAATTCTAAGATGCTGCTGAAGCTTATCCTGTCGCTCAGTTTCTCTGGAGTTCGTTATCATTCTGGGGAATTTTCATGCTGTGAACAAAGGGTTAAAACAAGGAGATCAATTAGTGCCACTTTACAGGATTAGTCTTGCATGAATGCACATCATTGCTTCACTTTCCTGATTCCCTGCATTGTCATTGAAAGGCTCCTAACATGTTTTAGCTGTGTCTCTCCCCTCATTTGGAGATGCACAGTTCAGTTGGATGTCCCTTTAATCATCACCCCACCCCCTGCAATGCATGCACCTGCCCTCCAATCTGCCTGCAGAGCCCTCACCGGCAGAGCTTCTCCTCATTTTAATTTTGTACTGCGCTATCGCTGCAGGTTGGAAGATGGTGGTGCTGAGCTCTCACTGCCAGATCAGCTTGGACCCTCCCTGTGTGAGCATAAAAATCCCTTTAATCAACTCGGAAGAGCTTAATGTTCAGGTTTCCCTGCCTCACAGACCTCTAAATCTTCCCACTGTATTCTGTGGTTCCATTGTCTATGGTGCATATCCATTTGTTAGCCCCTGAACATTTTGAGATGGAACTGCCTATGCCCCATTCAGTCCTCACCCCATTCCCATCTTGAGACCACGTACGCAGTTGAACATGTACCCTCCCCCCACGCACCCTCGGATACCCCCACAATGCCTTTTCCCATCTGTAGGCTGCAGAGGCTTCCCCTGACTGGGTGTGCCAGCTGCGGCCCAGTATGATACCAGAAACCCCATGAATTGAGGCGCATGATGTTACAACCACGTCCTGCACACAACATGCTGCACACAACTGAGACTGGACTGACGTGCCCTCCCCCTCCCTGGACTGGTACAAGGACAGTCTTTGCAAGCTCAACAATGTAAACTGAAGCACTTCTTCACTCAACACTCCTCCCATTCTGGCCCCAAGTGGCTAATGTCATTCTGTAACATACTCTCTCCATCCTGGCACTGAGGACGCTAAACCCCGCACTATTCCCCCAGTCATGTGACTAAGTGCAACCTTCCCCAGTGCAGTCCTAACCCTGCAGCCCATGAAAAGCCACACCCACCTTACCGCTGGTCTGGTAGGTAGAGACGTAGCTGTGACAAACCCCTGAAAGTGATGTGGTGCTGCCTGTGAAGCCTGGCGCTGATGACCATGAGTGCTGCAAGGTAGGCAACCTTGATCCTCAAAGTCACGAGCAAAGTGCAGGAGGCCAGGCGCATGTTGCTTATGTACCATTGTGAAACACATTGTTCTAATTGCATGCCAACATGCCCAGTTGATCCAGTGTGGGGGGATGATTCCGGTGAGCAGTCCTTATAGTGAGATGCAAATGTATTGAAATGACATTCCTGATGTGCCGTGGTGGGAAACGCGGTCCGCCATTGAAGGCTGCAGCACACAATTGCGAAATGGTTTTACGACGCCGTAAAACTGAGTTTTGGACTTCTCGCGATATTTTCCGCTCCCGCCCACCACAAATGGGAGAGGAAAATTCCAGCCTATGCCTTAACATTTTAACATGGCACTTTGCTGAGTAGGTTCTGGACATTTGGAATGATCTGTAGACATTTTGATGTTAGGCATGTATAATGCTCCTTCATAAGAACATAAGAAATAAGAGCAAGAGTAGGCCATTCATCCCCTCGAGCCTGCTCCGCCATCCAAGAAGATCATGGCTGATCTGATTGTGGTTTTTCCTGCCTGTATCCATAACTCTTGACTCCCTTGTCAATCAAAGATCTCTTTAATTCATCCTTGAATATATTCAATGACCCAGCCTCCACTGCTTGCTGTGGCAGAGAATTCCAAACACTAAAGATCTTCTGAGAGAAGAAATTCCTCCTCATCTCCATCTTAAATGGGAACACCGTATTCTTAAACTATGCCGCCTAGATCTAGATTCCCCCACGAGAAGAAAAACCGGTCACCATCCACCCTGTAAAGCCCCCTCAGAATCTTACACGTTTCATTCAGATCACCCCTCATTCTTCTAAACTCGAGCAAACATTGGCCCCACCTGCTCAACCTTTCCTGATCAGCCAAAACTCTCATCCCAGGAATCAGCCCTGTGAACCTTCTTGGAACTGCTTCCAATGCAAATATGTCGCTGCTTAAGTAAGGAGACCAAGCTATACACAGTACTCTAGGTGTGGTCACATCAAGACCATGCATAGTTGTAATTTATATTCCAACCCCTTGCAATTAAGACCAACATTCCCTTTTCCTTCCTAATTGTTGTACCATCATGCAGACTTTTTGTGATTCACATACAAGGACACCCAGATCTCTCTGTACTGCAGCATTCTACAGTCTCTCTCCATTTAAATAATATTTTGCTTTTCTATTCTTTCTGACAAAGTGGACAACCTCACATTTTCCCACATTACACTTCAACTGCCAAATGTTTCCCCACTCATTAATCTATTTATGCTAAAGCTGTGGTAGTCACACTTTTTCAGTCCCTGCCTGCAGGAAGTTGGGCAATTTAAACACACATTCTTGCTCACCATATCTCAGCTATCCATGATATCACAGCTATCGATAATACCCCAGTTATCCAAGATATCCCAATGGCCCTCATCACCACTCCTTCAGTCCAAGGAATGCAGACTTGCACCTTATGGCAGTTTGTGGTTTAGCCATTCATCGCCAGATCTAAATATTTCACATCAACCATTGCCGGGTCCTCCTCTCCTTGGCCACAACTGCTCACTATTCTAGGATCATCCTGGAATGCAGCCTATGGGGCTGGATTTTACACTCCCCTGCTGGCATGTTTGAAGACAGGGATGCTCATAAAATGCAGCATGTGGCCTGCCTGTTGCATTCCCTCCCACTCCCAACCTGCCTCACATTTTATGGGGGGGGGAGGGGGTGATGGAATCCTTGCAGCCTTCTCGCCGTTGGGCCTTTTGAGGTCCTTAAGTGGCCGATTAATGGCCAATTAAGGGCCTCATCCCACCCCTGCCATTATTTTACCTGCGGCAGAGGGAGGCCCACACCAAGCCTGGCAGCTTTTACTGGGCAAGCTGGTGTCAGGCAAGGGGGAGAGCCTCCTTTGGGGGTCCTCAGTGCCCATTGGAGGTACCACCTCAAGGTCATAGTCCCCTTTTAACTCACCTCCCCACCCCCCCTCCCCCACCACAGTCTCTCAAACCCAGTTCCTCCATTATTCCCCTTGCTAGGGCCTGCCAGCTAGGCCCTGCCGATATCCTGGACTCAACTTAAGTCTGGCCCCTGTAACCTCCCCTTCTTTGGGCACTGGCTGTAGTCCCAGCAGTGGCCACCACTTGAACCTAGCATTGCTGTGACTACAGAGCTGCTGGCCAATCTAATTGGTCGTTGGTTGTCTAAGGTGGAACCTCCTTCCCAGGTGGGGGCAGGAGTCTCACTCTGAGCCAATTAATGCCCTGACAAACTTAAAATGGCTGCAGGGCAGCTGGCTTTATTGTGGAGAGGCTCCCAACCGTCTTTTTAGTTTGGGGGGGAAGGGGGATGGATGGGGGACAGGGAACATGGCATCCCATAAAATCCAGCCCCTGCACTCTCTTCTGCACTACAAACCGTCTTCTTAAACATCTCTCTCCTACATCCTCCATCTTCGCCCACAAGAATGAGGAGCTCATGGACTTCGTTGTCACAAAGTTTGAGACCAACCAATCAGCTGCTTCCCTCCCTTTCCCAAGTTTATCAAGCTCTAAAGTTCTCCCTGATAGTTCTACTTTTGTTTCCTTTCATGCCCCATTCACTCTCGGAGCTCATCTTATCCATGAGATCCATTTCCTGCTTCCTCGACCTTATTTGAACCAATTGCTAACTGCCCAGCTTCCCCTCTTGATACCATGTTAGCTAATATTATTAATTGCTTCCACTTCTCAGGTACTGCTCTCCTCCCATTCAAATAGTCACTGCCCTGTACCTCATAAAGGAAATCCTTGACTCCTCTGTCCTTGTAAACCACCACCCCACCTCAAGTCTTCCTTTCCTTTCCAAAATCCTTGAATGTAGTGTCACCTCCCAAATCTGTGTCCATCTCTCCCAGAACTCCATGTTTTAATCTCTCAACTCCGGTTTCCAACTTTTCCGCAGTGCTGAAATGTCGCTTAGCAAAGCCTCAAATGACATCCTATGTGACTGTGATAAACTATCCCTCCTTGATCTGTCTGCAACCTTTGACATAGTTGATCGCAACATCTTCCTCTGATGCTGGAGCTGCACTCACCTGGTTCCATTCTTATCTCTCCAGTTGTAGCCGGATAATCACTTGCAATAGTATCTTTTCCACTCCCAAACCATTCCCTCTGGAGTTACTTGAAGATGACTCTCTCCTATTTCTCATATGTATGCTGCTCCTAGGTGACACCATTCAAAAACACGTTAGCTTCCATTTGTACACTGTCGATACCCAGCTCTACCTCACCACCAGCTCCTTCAACCCTCTCCAGGCACAGTCCCACCACTGCCAGCAACACTCTAGGGCCTCGTACAAGTGGCTATTCTTTGTACAAAAGCACAGGCAGCGTGTTCAAGCAGGCCAATCAATCATAGGATGAAATACACCTGAGACTGATGTCATCCACACCTGACATTCACACCCAACAGGCATTTACAAATGATTTAATGAATGAATACTCCTCTCCTATCAGAACACTTCAGTTTAAGGATTTCATGGACCTGTAGGCTCAAGTGATGTACAGTGAACTACAGTGCTGTAAACCTGCCTATGTTAACTACAGGTCCATGTCCTGAAGTAATTTAATGTGAATAGAATGGGAGCAAAACCACACTTGTTTACCAGAGATACATGCAAGATAAAAGCTTCTACAGGTGTTGGAGAATTATACAAATATAGTCAAGAGTGCCCAACTGCTCAATAAAGCACTCAAAGAATTTTAAAACGTCTAGGGGAGCATAGTTGCAGATCTGCCTCATTGAACAGCCTGGGATCACTCTGATTTCCCGTGTTCTTTCCTGGCCTTGCCCACAATGCTATGCCCGAGATCGTAAACTCACGTAATGAACCGAGTAGAAAGTTGGCATATGCTGAGAATGCCAATAGTTGTTTAGTTTTTAAAATTCATCTGCCAGCCACCTACATTATTCCAATTACGCCCAACACAAGCTTGAGGAGCAGCAACTCATCTTTCAATTAGGACTTTACAGCCTTCAGGCTCAACATCAAATTCAGCAATGTCACATCATAAACACTGTTCCTCTTACGTTCTTCTATTCGGTGTAAACGTATTATGTGACAAGGATTGGTAAAACAATAATGTGAGTTCTTTATTTGAAGATAAGACTATATCTATACAATGTTAACTGGGAGGCTGAGTATACACATCTGCCTTGTAGATGCTGCTGCTATATATTGGGTTCAGAGTCATGGGACTACAACAACACATTTTTTTATATTCTTTCACGGGATGTGGGCTTCGCAGGCTGGGCCAGCATTTATTGCCCACCTCTAATTGCCCTTGAGAAGGTGGTGGTGAGCTGCCTTCTTGAACTGCTGCAATCCATGCGGTGTAGGTACACCCACAGTGCTGTTAGGGAGGGAATTCCAGGATTTTGACCCAGGGACAGTGAAGGAACGGCGATATATTTCCAAGTCATGATGGTGAGTGACTTGGAGGGGAACTTTCTGTTTGGAGCCACTGTTACTCCCTAGGGGTAGTGACTCAGCAGTCCTGGTAACGTGATGGAGGACAGAATCCTGGACTGCTGTGGCAGCTTTTGCACACTGTAATCCACAGCCACAATGACAGCAGTCTGATCTTGGCTTGGCTGCAAAGTGACCTTGCATGTCAGTAACCTGAGCTTCCCCTGCAGCGCTCAGACATTGCATAGATGATGTTGTGCTGCAATGGAAGCTGTGACATTGGCCAATGGGCCCTGTATCGTTATTGGTCCACAAATGTATGAATGGAATTGGCAGCCACCTGCATGTTGGAAAGGATGAGTTCCTAGCTCTGACCATAAGCTTGTGCAAAGTTGGTGCTGGACTCCTGCATGTTCCTTGATATTGACCATAAGCTTTCTGGCCCAATACACTAAGTATTTTAAATGAAAGCAAAATACTGCGGATGCTGGAAACCTGAAATAAAAACAGAAAATGCTGGAAAAACTCAGCAGGTCTGGCAGCATCTGTGAAGAGAGAAACCGAGTTAACGTTCCAAGTCTGTATGACTCTTCTTCAGAGCCAAGTATTTTGCTGTGTATACCCATCAGCGGTTTTTTTGTAGGTTGCCCCATCAAATTGTCCATCTGGGTTTTCTACTGCGAACCCATGTGCAACCTTGCCCTCTAACAATTTGGCACCTGCCCTCTGCCTTGCTTGCTGGTGTCTCACCATACATACAACCTGTCTCTGATCTATCCTCTAAGATACAGGTTGTGTCAATATCTGAGTTGGTGGTTATGAATGTGAAGTAAGATCATAATCAAGTGAGGGTGCTGTGTTTTCATCATCACTCTTTTCCTGGTGTTCCTCTACTGCCTGGCCAGATTGGAACCCTTGGGTATCCGAAAGAAAAAGGCACATGGAGGGTACATGGAGGGTAGAGGGGGGGCTAGCAAGTGAGAGGTGTATGGCAGCTAGTAAATCAGAAGAGAGTGTGGGAGGAGGAAGTGGGATATCAAAAGGAGGATTAGAAAAAGAAAGACTTGTATCTATACAGCACTTATCACAGCCACCAACATCTCCAAGTGCTTTAGAGCAAACAAAGTGCTTCTTGAAGTGTAGGCACTGCTGTAATGTAGGAAATACCACAGCTAATATGTGCTCAGAAAACACCCACAAATAGCAATATGATAGAGACCAGATAATCTGTTTCTGTGATGTTGTTTGAGGGATAAATATTAGTCTGGACACCGGGGATAACTATCCTGCTCTTCCTCAAAATAGTGCCATGGGGTTTTTTACATCTGCCCCAGCAAGCAGGTGAGGCCACTGTGTAATATCTCATCCCAATCACCTCCACCTAGTCCTGCCCTGGAGCGTCAGCTTTGATTTTTATACTCAAGCCCTGCAGTGGGACTTGAACCCAGAACCTTATGACTCAGGGGTGAGTACGCTACCAACTGAGCCACGGCTGGCAGATGATGAGGATATTGTCATCTTCAATTATTTCAGCTCTACCATTTGCCTTGCCTCAGCAGTTGGCTTCCCAATAATGGCCTACGCCACTTCCTCCATGAGGATTAGACAGTTCAGCCACGTTGACATGCTTGGAGTTGGGCCTCTAGTTTATCTGCCCACTCAAACAACGCAGAGGCATGAAATTGCCACAAAGTGCTCCAGAGCTTTTCACCCCTCGGGCACAGACTGCAAAGTAATGAGCGTTTTAGTGGACTGTAGAACAGCTGGACAATTGCACACGTTGTACAATCTCCTTGCTAAAGCTGACCATGGATCAGTCACTGGTGGAGGCACTCACAGCCCCTTGCAAGGTTATCATCCTGGTTTGGGCCAGCCTGCCCCATGGTTCAAACTAACAGCGCAGCCTTGCAGTGCGGGTTAGGAGAATGCCTGCGCATGAGCTGAATCTCGAACTAGAGGACATAGTTACAGAATAAGGAAACACTCATTTAAAACTGAGATGTGAAGGAATTTCTTCTCTCAGAGGGTAGTGAATGTCTGGAATTCTCTACCCGAGAGAATTGTGGAGGCTAGATCACTGAAAGTGTTTAAAGAGGAGGTAGATAGATTTTTGAAATGTCGGGGAGGTGAGGGCTATGAGGAGCTGGCACGAAAGAGGAGTTGAGGCCTCGGGCAGATCAGCCATGATCTTATTGAATGGCAGAGCAGGCTTGAGAGGCTGAATGGCCTACTCCTGCTCCTATTTCTTATGTTCTTATGAGAGCAGAGCATGCAGCACAGAAGGCAAAGCTGCTGCCAATCGGTCAGTAGAGTGGGTGGGAGGTGGGTGAGGTTTTGGGCAGCCATGCAGCGCACTAAACTCTGGCCATCCAAGTGGTGGTCAGCACTCTCCGGGGTGTGTTAAGGGGCCTTCACACTTAACCAAGAGAGGTTCTTAGTAAACCTATACTAACCCACGCCTCTCTCTCTTTCAGCCTGCAGGCGCATGGAGCCTGGTGACCTATCTGTCTCATGGCTTACAGAGAGAGGAGACGAAAGAGAAGAGGAGAGAAGGGATCAGGAAAGCCAGAATGCAAGAGCGCTGAGATTTGCCCAGATCTCAGGTTTCCCACAGGTGCAGGGTACCATCGACTGCACTCATGTGGTGTTCAGGCCTCTGTGGCAACAACTATGTCAACCGCAAGAGCTTCCATTCACTGAATGTGCAGCTGGTGTGCGACCACCACAAACACATCCTGCTTGTCTGTGCACAGTTCCCAAAAACTGTGCATGATTCCTACATTCTCATTCAGTCACAGAACCCTGATGTTTTCCAGAATCCACAGAAGCTGCAGGGTTGGCTCCTCGGGGATAAGGGCTACCCACAGAGGACATGGTTGATGACACCTGCGCGGTGGCCTCAGACTGCAGCAGAGCGAAGGTATAACGAGGCTCATGCTGCAGCTTGCAACTTGGTGGAGTAAGCCATCGGGGTGTTGGAAATGAAGTTCCAGTGCCTGGACCAGTCTGTCGGAGTCCTGCAATACAGTCCACAGAGGGTGTCACACATCATCGTCGTCGGCTGCGCCCTTTACAGCCTGGCACTGCAATGGGGTGAGGAGCTGGCTGAGGAGGAGATGGAGGAGGTCTCCTCTGATGAGGAGGACCCCGATGGTGATGAGGGTGAGAGGGTCCTCGGAGGTGAGGATGACGGCGATGAGGCCATTGCACTGGCCAGAAGAGTCAGGTGCACTCGGGAGGCCCTCATAGCTGCTAGATTCATGGGGGATGCTGACAACATGCAGTGAGGAAACCCCATAGTTCCTCACATTGCATCTGTGAATGTTTGACTCCAGTCTGGCTTATGACAGCGCGAATACCCTCTGTGATAATGTTTCTGTCATGGAGATGCAGTGGAGGTCCTAATAGTCAATTGATTGCAGGAGAATGATGATGACATGCAGTGAGGACACTCCATAGGTCTTCACATAGCCTCTGAGAATGTCTGACTCCTGTCTGGCCGAGGGCAGCTCACTCGCACTCTGTGATCAGGGTCATATCTTAGAGACGCAGCTATGAAACTTTAGAAGCATCTGATCCTTTGTCCACATTCAGCACCTGAGTCCTTCAGGGGTACAGCATCACTGGTCACAGATGCTGAAGAGATGGGGCCAGTCCCACCTTAAAGGTGCTGAGAGGACACAGAGAGAATGACGGAACTCTGTGACACTTGCCCAGGATATGTTGGCAGCAATGACAAGCACCATCAAGGTGCAGGCATCATTAATGTGACCAGGGAGTGTGAGGCTGGACCATTACTTTGGTTTGAAGGCTGCACAAAGCACAGGGAAGAGGCCCTGGACTGAGACACCTGCCTTTATCTTGTACAGAAAGGTTTCACATCTGAGTTACACAAACACTGCTCCTCAGAACAAGGAGCCATTGGCAGGGAGACATTGTTGAGAGTTTATTGACAATAGTGAACAGTATGTACAAGTGATTAATACCCATGGCCAGGCTGTGCAAATACTTCTACCTAATTTTCCTAACCCTGCCGCTATGTCTTGGTGCTCCCCGAAAATCCACAGCAGAGGTGGAGGCAGCCTGCTGACTGTGATGCCCTGCCTGTGATTACCTCAACAGGTGCCCTCTGGAGGGTCGAGAGCTGGAGGGCCCCTGCTTTCAGAGTCCTGTTGTGTTCCAATGGCACCCTCCTCGGCCTGTGGAACTGGAGCTGCTGGGATTACAGAAAGAGAGGATTTGGATGGGCCAGACACTCCCGGAGTTGCCTGGGTGGATGACCCCGGGGTGTACACCTGCTGATCCTCCTCCCCATGGGTGCCCAAGGGCCCCTGGCTGACTCCCTGAGGAGAAGGGGTAGCTGGAGTGAGATCGAGCTGCCCCGTACCCCTCTCGCGTACATACCGTTGGAGGCCAACTATAGCATCAGCAATGAAGTTCAGCCCATGCAGCAGTGCAGGACCGATGTCCTGGATCAAGGTCTCCATGGCAGCCGCCATCCCGCCATTGTTGACCTCAGTGCATTGCAATGCCAGCACTATCACCTCAGCCTGAAGATGGACAGACTCCTCCATCAATGCCTTGCAATCTGAGGAGTGCAGCGGACATCCCTTCCTGATGTTCCCGAGCTTGCCTTTGCAGCTCCAGCAACTGTGACCTGACCGAGTCCAGAGGCTCATCATCTGACTCGGATGATTTCTGGCCTCCAGAAGTCCTTTGAGTGCTAGAAGCTTGGGAAGTACCTGCCTCCACCTGCTGTGATTCAGATAGTGTGATGTGCTCACCAGATTGTGATCCCAAGGCAACTCTAGAAATAGGTCCCACTGAGGTGTGTGTGTGTGTGTGTTTCCATGCTGGTGGAGGGTGTGGGTGAGCACTGTGATGGGTCTTCAATGAGATTCAGATTCTTCTTCTGAGGTGTCTTTGGGGCTTGATTAGAGGCCCTGGGCCATGGACTCCCTCAGATGTTTCCCAGATTTTTTTTTAATTCATTGGATGTGGGTGTCGCTGGCTAGGTCAGCATTTATTGCCCATCTCTAGTTGCCCTTGTTCAGAGGGCAGTTAAGTGTCAACCACATTGCTGTGGGTCTGGAGTCACAAGTAGGCCAGACCGGGTGAGGGATGGCAGATTTCCTTCCCTAAAGAACATGAGTGAACCAGTTGGGTTTTGACAACAATTGATTCATGGTCATCATCAGACTTTCAAATTCAAATTTCACCATCTGCTATGGTGGGATTTGAACCCAGGTCCCCAGGGCATTACCCCAGGTCTCTAGAGTACCAGTCCAGTGACAATACCATTGCCTCCCCACTGCGAAAGCAAGAAGAGATAATTAGTGCATGGCAGTGGCCTGTGAAAGAGGGCACATCACTCAAAGTATGGTTATCTGATGGAAGTTGCGCTTCTGGACCCTCGTTTGGTAGAGCACCACCAACCTCACTGTCAGCACAGGAATGGTCCAGATCCTCACGAGTCGGCTGGATGGCTCTGTTTTCAAAGTCCATGAGGACCTTGATTTCAGGCATTCCTCCACCGGTCTGCGACCTCTCCCTCTTGTTGTGTGCCATCTTGTCCTGCATGAATAGAGTTGGAGAGATTGTAAACAGGATGCCTGTCAGGCCAGATGATAAGTATGCTTGACATGCGTGGGTAGTGATTGGTCCCATGGATGAGGACAATGACGGTGTGTGTGAGAGAGTGAATGGAGATGCCCCTTGAACTGGCAGTGAGTGAGAGCCCTGTGGATGTGTGATGGGTTTGTGAGTGCGTGAGTTGAGAGCGATGAGAGGAGAAGAGTGACTTACCCTAATGGAACGGAGGAGATCATTCACCCACTTGCGGCACTGGGTTGCTGTCCTATTTTGTAAGGCTTTGGCTCTGACCACCACTGCCACCACCTCCCAAGCCGGGTTGGTAATGTTGCTGCCCCTCTTGCGGCCAGAGCAGGGGACCAAGGGGCATCACAGTGGGCCTCCACGGTGTCCAAAAGGTGCCCGAGGGGCATGTCACTAAACTGGGGGGCTGCAGTCTTCTTGCCTTTTGGGGCCATGTCTTCTTTGCAGCAGTCCCGGGCTGGAAGCACTGAGAGGTGCACTTTAAATACAGCGTCTGGCGTGAGGAAGCGGCAAGGTGACAACGTGGCAGGTGAATGACAGCCCACCCGCCATTGAAATGACGTGTTTCCCAGGAATGCATGATTAATGAGGCGGGATTGAGACGATACGGCGTGAGAAGCCGCCTTTGCGGCCAGCAAGTAAAAGGTTCTTTTTCCCACCCGCTACCGCACTTAGTGCAAATCTGGGACTATTCCGCCTATAGGTCCATTTCCTGTATGACTGCCAGCACCTGCTTCAAGAGGTACCTTCCTTTAAGAGGTGCAGGCTGGCTTTAGGTAGTGGAGGATATCTTGAACTGATGCTAGCAAGTTCCGATTTGGGTCCCCCTGCTAATGAGTGCAGCGAATGAACAGTGTGGTTAGTGCTGGTCTCACACAGCAATTATTCAAATGAGTCGGCAGCACCAGGCTGTTGTGCTGTGTGTATTACATTGAACAGCCGTGGTTAATCGTGCATCTCAATCAATATTCCCTCTAATACTTGTTTTGTATTTATTTACACGCACAGCCCCTTTAAGTTTTTTACGCAGCTGCACACGTGCAGTAGAGGCTAACTTGTCCACAGCCTGCCCACGGACTTTTGGATTGCTGCATAGCCTCACAGTTTACAGGGAGCATTGATCAAAATCCTTAGGCCTGTTCTCGGGGGATTGTTTAAAACACTTGTTTAAAACAAAGATAAGACTTCACCTTGGAGTTGTGGTTGCTAAGGCGTTTCGTGTTTAATTTAAACTTTCTAAATCACTATGATTTCCGTTTGTTTTTGAAAGCAAGTTTTCTTCAATTATAGCCAGCATTCATACACTCATTTGCAAAAAGGCCTGAAGGTCACAACAGGCACCAGACCCCATACCCGGGAAGCTCTCGGGATGTGGGGATTTTATGGATTTTGGGCCCTAGGCCTAGCATGTACACTGTACTTATAATACATAAAATAAAGTATGAAAAACAAAGAATAAAAGGGTCTTATTTACTTACCAAATCATCATCCATTTTTCCATTTCCAAATGGAAAATGGAATATTTTCTTAAATTGCATCTCATCCAAAGTAGAGTCATCATCGTCTGGGGTGGTAGCTGGTGCACAGGTACAGGCTGAGGAAGTTGAAGGTTGAGTCTCCGTTGTGCTCCTTTAAAATAAGTCCTGCAGTTTACGTTGTTCCAAATATTTGGCCTTCTGTTTCAGGAGCACCTCTTGTATTTTGTAGATCCACATAATATGCTGCTCGGTAATGAAGCTCTTATGCTCCGTCCCATGAGTCACTTCCTCCGTAATGCTTACGTATCTATCAATAGACATTTTTCCGATTCATCCAACAGGCCATTTTCATTGTCATCATTATCACTCTCATTCTCTTTATTCTTATTCATGACCATGTTGCATATTTCACTGTCTGTGAGTTGGAGTTGAACCGGAGCATCATTGCCAATATTCAGACAATCCTCAACAGCTTTTTTGTCCAACAACTTGGCTTCAGCACATGACAAATCTTTCGCATATGCTAATGAATCTTAAACAACTTTTTTCTCCTCAGGCACACGAAAGCCACTAAAATCAGGTTCAATTACATCTTCACCATTTAGGGACATGGTAAATGGTCACAGGTTGTGCCATTCATTTATCAGGATACCTTGAGGTACATTAGCCCAGGCCTTCGCAGTACTCCAGAGTGCATCTTTTACATTAAATTCTTTTTGGAATTCCTTAAATCCCAAGCCTCTGTTGCACGCATTGAGTATTTTGCACATGAATTCAGCCTTGTATCTGGTCTTGAATGCCTGCAGAATGCCTTGGTCCATGGGCTGGATGAGGAGCATACAGTTGGGCAACAAATAAACTGAAAAAAGCAAAATGCTGCAGATGATGGAAATCTAGAACAAAAACAAAAATACCTGGAAAAACTCAGCAGGTCAACAGCATCTGCGGAGAGGAATACAGTTGACGTTTCGAGTCCGTATGACTCTTCATCTGATGAAGGGTTGTATGGACTCGAAATGTCAACTGTATTCCTCTCGGCAGATGCTGTCAAATAAACTGAAAACATTGGCCAGGCTTTTCCAGTCATCAGGCAGGCATGGTGAGCTGGCCTGGGAGCGGTCAGGAAGCCGACCGCCGCTCGCGATCGGACCCCAACCGCAGCTTCACACTGGCTGGCCAATTAACGGGCAGCCAGCGTGAATCACACGCTGTAGCACTCAGCGCTACCAGGGTGGGTGGGGGTGGGAGGGGGTTGGGGGTGGGGGGGTGCGGGAGGAGGGTGAGAGCGGAAGTTCGCACATGCGCACGGGTGCACAGAGTAAAAGCTCCCTGAGGCACAGAGTTGCCTCAGAGAGCTGAAGATTTTTAAAATAATAAATAAAGATATTAAAAATAATAAAAACATGTCCCCTCATGTGACTCTGTCACATGAGCAGAGACATGTTAAATATGAGTGTCAAAATCACTGGGCGAAACCTCATCCCGCCCATAGATGTGATTTCGTCAAAATGTATGGGCCACTTTGCCTTTTCGCCTGCCAGCCAGCCGAACGGTTGGACAGGCAGCGAAAAATTCAAGTCAATTAATTGATTAAGGGCCTTAATAGGTCACTTAGGTGGGCGCGCTGCCGAGACCCGCGTGCGCCCGCCAATCGAAACATCACGTGAGTGTGTGATGATGTCGGGTTGCTCACCCAATGTCATCGCACGTCATTTTACGCTCATTCGGGCTGGGCGAGAGAAAAATTCTGCCCAATCTCCCTGATGAGGAGTTCTGCATTGGGTTGTGCAGCACAATTATCAAGCAGTGACATAATTTTGCAGCTCCAGGGAAAACCCACAGACTGACAATAAGCCCTGGCTTCAGGAACAAAATGGTTCTCGTACCAATCAAGGAAATTTTGTCTCATCACCCATGAGCGCTTATTGGCATTGTAAACAACAGGAAAAACCCTGATCTCCTTGAAAGACCTCAGATTCTGGCTATTACCAATAACAAGCAATTTATATCTGTGCATGCCTGCTGCATTTGTACATCTGATTACAGCAAGCCGTTCCTTAGAATCTTTGAATCCCATTGGTGCTGCCTCATCCACTGTTACATAGGTTTTCCTGGAACATACCTACAAAATAAGAGGTCTCATCAGCACAGTACAATTGCTCTGCTGTTAGACCTTCTTCTGATATTATCGTGGAAAATTCATCCAAGTTGGCCCCTGCAGCTTCATGGTCAACTGAAGCTTTTTCAATGCATACTTTCAGCAGACGTACACTGGCATTTTTAAAATTTGTTATACCATCCTGATGAGTACTCACATGATGTTGTTAGACATAACTCTTCATGGAAAACTTTCACTTGGGCCATGATAATGAAGCAACCAATGGACATTTTTTACTCTGATGCTGCCTGATCCACTCTAATAACACTTTGTCTACATGGACAGTCTTTGACTGGGAAGAGTGTTTTCCTTTTATCCATTAATTTGGATACATCACTGTTAGCATAAAATTTAAGTTACTTCTCCTTTTGCTTCTTCAAATCATAAAAGATCAATGTACCAACACCATAATCTTCACTTAATCTTCACTGAGGCACCCTTCTCTAGATATATTAGTGACTGCTCTTTCTGCTTGATACTCAGCGACAGTGCTGCTTTTTGGCACTCCTGCCAGCCATGCAACATGATTGCAAATAAAACAGGTCTACAAAAGACTGGAATTACTGAGAGACTAGGGCGGGATTTTCCGCACCAGCCCGCCGCTGGGACCTTCCGGTCCCGCCGAAAGTCAATGGACTTCTGGCTGGGGCACCACCTCACCCACGGCAGGTCCCACCCCCAAACGGGCCAGAAAATCCCAGACATTCTATGCACAAGAAGCAGTTTTGACCTGCGCAGGAATCAGTGGCGCCACCAAACAAAGTGGCAGCTCAAAGAAGTACACTGCGCACCAATTCCAAATTACTAGCCAGGGTGCCAGCTTCGAATGTAGCCAGTTTTTGGGTCTTTCCGGATTTTGGGATGCCGGATAAAGGTTCGGGTACCTGTAATTTACTGGATTTTTTATGCATGTGGTATTTTGATTATTATGTCTGTTATTATTGTGTTTAGTTAATAAAATATTGGTCTGAATTAAATTGGAAGTACTGAATTTAACTAACTATTAAATTGTGAAAACCTGACTTACACTGTGGCCAGTGAAATTCTGGTTATTACAAGTGTTACGATCCCAGCTGCTATTATTGCTGGACATGTCAGATCCCAGACTGTAATTTGGCTTGACAGATACTAACTTTTTCTTTAGAAACTGTGGAGGAAAGTTACTGAATAAATTCACAGGAGTCTGTTAATGAACTTTTAATACAAAGAATAAAACATTTATGAAAACAAGAAAAATGAACTATGTTACACCAGATAAAAGGGTTGGAAAGACCTCAATACAAACAGAAGAAGACAATTCAAATTCCCGCTATTCCTTTGTCCTAGCAATATCTTTACAGACACATAAACCAATGAAGAGCTACCACTAGCTTGACACAAAGGCTTCTCACTTGGGACTAGCACAGTTGCAAGCGGTTTTCTTCTGCTGAATTCCTGAGCATTTACTTAATGCTTCTCACCCAACTCGTATTTCTCCCCAAGACACCCAGAAACAGTACTCTAAACTCACTGTTTCTTCAATTGCAGAGCAAACAAATGAGCTCCCTAAATCTCAGTAGCACCTCTGCTAAAATGATCACTTTTTGAGTCCTATAACTGATTCATCAGTTAACTACTGTTCCACTAGCCTTGCAGTTTTTTTCCTCAGAGAGCTTAAAATCCCAGTCTTCTCTCTCTGACACGCACTGAACACACCCTCTCCCAACTCCTGTCTTTTCTGTGTATCTGTCACTGGATCACTGTTGCTCAGCAACAATAAAGCTTTTCTGTTTTGTGTTTTTTTTCCCCCAAAATCACTGAACTTTCAACCCCTTTTCACCCATCTCTTTAACGTCAGGGGTTGTAAGTCCTCATTACAACGTCTTGTAATGACCCAAAAACCTGAAACCTTTTACTTTTCTGAGCACACAATTTTACATTGTTCATAACATAAGTTAAGTGAAGATCTCTAATACCAGACTTGAGGTTATCATCAGTTTTAAATTTCTTAAATGTTGAAATTCTTGAAATATAAATTGTTATCTCTACAGTCTGGAACCATTATATAATTGGACTGTAATAACTAACCAAGGAGTTAATTCCTAAGAAAGTTTCAAAGATACCAACACTTTGAAAAAACAAAGTGGCATTTGTCATTTGAAGGTGAAGTGAAGCAATTGCTCATGTCTGACAATATTTTGCTCTGCTTCTTCCCTTCTCTTCAAATTTTCTGTCGCCATTTCTGGGTATAGGCTATCCACTAATAACCACTGTAAACCCACTGACTCTCACAGCTATCTTGACCACATTTCGTTACGCCTTGCTTCTTATAAGGATTTTATTCCATTCTCCCATTTTCTTTGTCTCCCTGTAATCTGTTCTGATAATTCAACTTTCCATACCAGCGCTTCGGATATGGCTCCCTTCCAATGAGGTTGACTGGGCCCTCGACTGTGTCCTTTCCATTTCCTGCACTTCTGCTTTCACCCCTTCATCCCATCTCCCAGAATTACACAGAGATAAAAACAAAAAACTACTGCGGATGCTGGAAATCCAAAACAAAAACAGAATTACCTGGAAAAACTCAGCAGGTCTGGCAGCATCGGCGGAGAAGAAAAGTGTTGACGTTTCGAGTCCTCATGACCCTTCAACAGAACTGAGTAAAGTTAGGAGAGGGGACGTTTTGAGTCCTCATGACCCTTCAACAGAACTCTTTTCTTCTCCGCCGATGCTGCCAGACCTGCTGACTTTTTCCAGGTAATTCTGTTTTTGTCCCAGAATTACAATCAGGTTCCCTTTGTCCTCACCTTCCACCCCACCAATCTCCACAATCAACACATCATCCCCTGCCATTTCCAGCATGATGCCATGACCAAATGCCTCTTCCCTTCCCCTTTCAATATTCCAAAGGAATCATTCCCTCCCCAACACCCTAGTTTACCCCACTATCACCCACAACACGCCCTCTCCCCCACCCACAGCAACTTCCCATTGACGTGCAAGAGATGTAACACCTGCCATTTTACCTCCCCTCTTACCATCTGAGGCCCCAAATACCTTCCAGGTGAGACAGCGATTTTTACTTGTGCTTTTTCCAATTTTACACACTATGCAATGCGGCCTCCTCAGGGAGACTAAACACAGACTGGGTTACCGCTTTGTGAAGCACCTTCATTAAGTCTGCAAACATGATTCTGAGCTTCTGGCTATCTGGTATTGTAATTCTCCATTACATTCTCACTCAGATCTTCCTGTCCTTGGTCTTCTAGACTGTTCTAACGAAGCTCATATTACATAGCTCATAAACAGCAGCTCATATTACAATTAGGCACTTTACAACCTTCCAAACTCAACGTTGAACGCAACAATTTCCCATCATGTGATGTGTTCCCTTTTTTGGTTGTTTTTGGATGACAGCTGTAGGTAATGATTCTTCATTTTCTCATTAACACATCCTCCAGACACATCTTTTGTTTACCTACCTGTCCCATTACCATCTCCTTTTGCCTTGCACCATCCCTTTGTTCATTTAATCTTTCCTGTTTTCCATGCTATCACAGGCTTTCTCCTTTGTTCTTTCCTCCCTTCCCCCCTTTCCCTGCCTCTGAATTTGCGTAAAACCTGTAACATCTCTAACTTTTCCAGTTTTGATGAGAGGTCATTGACTCGAAATATAAACAGCTTCTCTGTCCACTAATGCTGCCAGAATTGCTGAGTATTTCCAGCATTTGCTATTTATATTTCAGATTTCCAGCACTCACACTATTTGACCTTTTGCTTCAGTATCCCATCTAATTGTTTCTGCATTTTGTGCCTGCACTCTGAGTTCAGTAAATAGTTCTTAAGAATTAGGTTTGGTGAGTCAGGATCTGTTACAATAGAACATTAGGAAGACCAAATCCTTTGCTGGACCCAAAGCTGGGCTTCAAAGCCCAAATGCTACCAATTGCCAAGAATCACTTTCTTCCTCTGCTTGAATTACCTCAAAACTTGGCTTCTCCAGTGTACCCCTTACCATTTTACACAAACTACAACCAATTGCTAATTCTGCTGCCACATTCTGATGCATGCTTTCCCACTCGCCCATCAGTCAAATTGTTTAGTGAACATTTTTCTCTAATCCGGGCATGTGGGTTTAAGCGGTTCATAGATCTTTAGCGTGATTGGTGGTACAGTAAACATGCCTACACTAAATGCTCACAGTTAGCTCATTCAGGTCCAGTCTTCCACTGGCTTTCTGTCCACCAATGCATTGAATTCAAAATCCTCATTCTTTGTGGCTTTGTCCCAGCCCAGCTCTGTAACCTCCACCAACTTTACACACCACTTTGTGCCCTTTGGCTGTCTGTGCATCCCTCCTCCATTCATTCTGCTATTCCCCCCCAACTCTGAGCTACATTTCTACCTCTCTCACTAAACTCTTCAATATTGTTGCCACTTGGCCTGCCTTTAAAAAGCTTCTTGGAAACCTATCAGTGCGACCATCTTTTCTCAGAACCATTACATTTTCTCCTATCTCTCCGTGACCATATTTTCTCCTGTCTCTGTGGCCATGGCCGGGATTTTCCATGCCTGCCGGCGTCGGGTGAGTTTGGTGGCGTGAGTGGACAATATGGCGTGATCGCTTTCACGATGGTGCGAAACCAGTTTGCGATCGTCCACTCAGCCCACTGATGATGGGCCGCATTCTCTGCCATCTGACATCGGGACCCTCACTGTAATACATCAGCATATCATTCTTAGGCCAGCCCACCGGAATTGTCTCCCCCCCACCGCTGGATCGTCCACCCACGTTGACGTGAAAGCACACCGGTGTAGAACACGTCTTGACAAGTGTGACGTGCAGAAGTCGGGACTTACCGCCAGGACCTCGCTCACATCACGGACGTCTGAGCAGCAGAAGATGCTGGAGCCCGACACCAACGGCACACTGGAGGAACGTCCATGGCATGTCGGGTGGATTCTCATGGACATGGCTCTGCTGTGAAGCAGCTCACGGAAGTTAGAAAGTCACCGTTGACGCTCACAACAGACGATGGCTGAAGGGGTGGGAGAGGAAGGGCTATGATCAGCTGGGAGAGGAAGAGGTGTCGGGGGGAGTCAGGTTGGGGGGGGGGGGAGAAAGGGGGGGAGGGGGTAATGGGGAAGAAGATGGCAATTGGGGGGTAGGTGTAAGGGGGGGTTGAAGGTGCAAGGGAAGGAATGTGTGAGGGCAGGGTGTCCGGGGGAAGGAAGTGGTACGGAAAGGGGGCGGATGTCCAGTGGGAGGAAGGGGTGTGGAGAGGGGAGGGAGTAAGGGTGCAGGAAGTGGAGGAAGGAGTCAGGAAGAGGGTAGGAGTAAGGCTGGAGGAAGAAGTGAGGCTGGAGGGAGAAGTGGAGCTGGAGGAAGAGGAAAGGCAGGAGGGAGGAGTCGGGGGGTGGGGGGGGGTGGGAGGACTAAGGGTGGCCAAAGAGGTAAGGGTGGAGAAAGGAGTCAGGAAGGGGGAGGGACTAAGCGGGGCTGGGGGGGAGAAGGGGTTCCTGGGTGCAAAGGGTGCGAAGTGGGGGAGGGGTGCAGAGTGGGGAAGGGGTGCCTGGGGAGGTGGGGTACATGCAGGTGAACGTGCAAGGGAGGGATTGGATAGTTCCATGTCTGCCTCCTGGGGAGTGATTGAGGGTGGGCGAGGTATGGAGGAAGGGTGAGAATGACCGAGGACATAGTGGGGCAGTAGGGTGGGAGGGTGAGGGTTCGACAGTAGCGACAGGAGGGACGGCGAGGGTGGTTGGTGGGGACTCAGAGGCAGACACGGACCCTAGAAGGAGGTCGGGGAGGTGAATGTGGATGAGGGTGGGATTTTCAGGAAGGGAATGTGCACTTTCACCTGTACATCCCCGAAGGGAAAGGGCCATGGCTGGTAGGTAATGGAGGGGAGGTGGAGGGCGATGCCAGTGGAGGGGGGGCAGTCAACTGTGATGGGGGAGAGGAAATGGGTGACCAGGGGAGGGTAAAATACGAGGGAGCTCACAATGCTGTGAAGCCAGACCATACTTGCTAAATCTAAAGTGAAACGAGAGTGGTGGTGGATGAGATCATGTGCTGCATGGGAGTGTGATCATTGGGTGGGCAGAGATGCAGGTCAGCTCAGATGGACAACTGAAAGTGAACCCCAGCAGGCAGCATTGAAAACGCTCAGGACATTGAGATGAGTGTGAAACGTGAAGGATCTGTGTGTGTGGGAGAGTGCTTGCACGAGGCTCTGAAAGGCCCTGCCACACACACACTTTTCCCTCCAGAATCAATTATGGACCGGCTGCTCTCCCTGCAGTGACGGGTCTTCCAGGCTGCTTATTTCCATCTCATCACTGGAGGCGGAGTCCTCTTGGCTGCAGATGAGGACGTGGATGGAGCTAAGGAACTGGTCGGCTGAGGGTGTTGGTCCCTTGGCAGAGGTCCCTGTGAATCAAAGTAGAGATAATTAGTGCTTGGCAGCAGAGTCAAAAGCAGGAGAGAGAGCACTCACAATTGCATTGAGAGAGGGATGATGTGGTGCAGGATCTTCTCGAGAGTGTTCATCGCCGACCTCACCATCGCCACAGGCATGGTCCATGTCCTCACCAGTCAGCGCGATGACACACTCCTCAAAGTGAGTGAGTGAGGGGCCTAATGTGGGCCACTCCACCCCTGGTCTGGGGCATCTCCCTGCTGGTGTGAGCCGGCTTCTCCTGCATGGGAACAGATGGAGAGAGTGTGAGCAGGACACATAGCACTGTATGGAATGTTTGTGTGGTGAGCGGAGCCATGGACAGGATGAGGGTGTGAGCTCCAGAGGGTATGAGCCTGATAGAGATGTGAGGGTGTGTGTGAGGGTTAGTGGTGGTGTCCCTCGAGGTGTGAGGTGGATGTGTGATGGGTTTGTGAGTGTGTGAGTTGAGAGTGATGAGCTGAGTGTCTTACTCTGGTGGAATGGATAAGACCATTCATCCTGTAGTGGCAATGGTTGGCTGTCCTCTTTTGCAGGGCATTGGTGCTGACCACCACTGCCATCACCTCCCAAGCCTGATTGGTAACGCCGCTGCCCATCCTGCAGCCAGAGTGGGGGTAGAGGACATTGCAGGAGGCCTCCACAGCATTCAAAATGTGTTTCAGTGACACATCGCTAAACCTAGGGGCTGCAGTCTTGCCTTTCATGGACATCTTCCCTGCAGTAGTCATGGCCTGGAAGCACTGAGATGATTGTGTGTGGCCGGATTTTAAATATGGCGCCCGGCGTGATGAAGTGGCGAGGTGATGGCGGAAGGGCGAATGAGAGCCCACCTGCCATGGAAACAGCGTGTTTCTCGGGAATGCATAAATAATGTGGCGGGATTGGGACAATGCAGCGTGAAAACCCGCCACTGCGTCCAGTGGGTAAAACGTTGTTATACCTGCTGGTTAGCGCACTCAGTGCAAACCTGGGACGATTCCACCCCATATTTTCTCCAACATCTCTGAGACCATGGCTTCACCTATCTCTTGTAAACTGGTTACCATTCATTCACTTCTCCAAAGCGCTTCACTAAAGGGGGGACACAAATGCAAGTTGCTATAGATGCAGAGTAAATCCTGGTCCATGCAGATCCCCATTAAGCATTCCAAGGTTAGCTACAGTAAGAACTTGGTACAAGCTCCCTCTACATCATAATAAGATCCTTAAAATGGAATTGGTTAAAATTTGAAAAGGAGGAATATAGAGATATAAGTAGTAAGGGCAAGGATATGGGACTTCCAAAATTACTTCAGCAGGAGAGTTAGCACTGTCTCAGGCCAAAAAACGTTTTGTTTCTACATTCTATAACTTGCGTATCGACACTCCCAGAGTATAACATAGCTTAGATGCAGAGTAAAGCACCCTCTGCATGACTCCATCAAGCACTCTCAAGTCAGGATACAGAAAATCCTTTGATTTTCATACTGTTGTGTCAGCCAAATCTGTTTTGGTTAGATCAGTTTGTGCTTTGCATAGTTCCTCCGCACCCCTTCTTAGAAATCAGGACAGACTGGAAACTCTGTTCCAGGGCCTCTTCCAATGCTGCGGTGAAACATGTTGCCTGGAGTGAGTATGGAGTTATCCATTCTGACTTTAGTTCCTTGATTGTGCAGAAACATCTTGATTTGCTTGGTATCTACCCCATAACAACATACCTGAGATTGGCAACTCGGGAAATCATGGGATAAACTATGCTTGTAATCCAGTGTAGTTTGTTGAAGCTAAATACCATCTAGCACAGTAATTATTCAGAAGAATGGTGTAGTGAATGAATAAATTACCGCCATTTCTCTGACCAGGTTTCAGTTCAAATTGGACTGGCTGGATGAAAGCCTTTATATTATCTATAAGGACCCTAAATTAAATAAATATGGGCAGTCAACCCACTATTGTGCGTGCACTGCGACACAAAATGCCCATGTTACTGATCAGCAGTAAACTAGTAGAGTCACTCAGACCCAATGTACACTGTCTATCCAATGTCTCACCATTTACCTCAACCCTGCATCCACCTTCTCATCATATCACTCAGTTCCAACCCACCATATTTCTCAACCCCATCTTCTCAATGTGTCCCTCATCCCACCTATTTACCTTCTCTCCATATCCCTCAACTCCATTTACATAATTATATCACTAAGGCCAACACAGCCTCTCATTACATATCATCCAAACTAACCTAATTGTCTTCACATTACATTCATCAATGTCAGTTATCTATTTACCAACCATAACATGAATCTCACCTTTCTATCATAATCTTCAACTGCACCAACCAATCCTCCCACTACATCCTTTAACCCTAACTACACTCCCTTTACCCCTAGTCCCTCAACCCCAGATACCTGCCTTATCATCAAACCTCTCAACCCCAGATATCTGTCTCATCATCATATCCCATAACCCATTCTCCTGCCATCTCATTATCTCAACCTTATCCACCTTCCTTTCCCCCTTACCACATACCCCACCTAATCATCAGATCACCCAGCCCCACATATTTCATTCTCAGCATATACTTAATTTCTTCTTCAGAAATGAACTGTATGTACATGTTCTTGAACTCATTCATCCTATTGATTTCTGTGCCCTTGACTAGTAACTTATTCCACAACACTTACACTTTGGGTGATAGTTCTGCCCAGGTCCATTTCTTATTCCTAACTTTGTCATTTAAACTTGTGCCCTTGGTATTTAAACTCTATGAACGATTTTGTAAATTTCTTCGCTCTCCGGAAAACATCAACTAAGTCGTCTTAAGGTCTTATATTGTGCAAAGAAAACACCACAACTTCATTAATCCATCCTTAAAGTTGAAATAAAAGATTGAGGGGTGCTGGTCACACAGCTCATGCCCCTTTCTCAGCACTGCTGCAGAACAAAAAAGTTAAAGGAATGACAAATTAAGATATAATACAGCAAGTGAATCCTATGCTGCGCAGTTGCAAATCCCTGTCACTGTGGCACAAATTCCCCTCCCGGACATTGTAACAGAAATTTTGAAACAGATCTTTCCTGCTTCTTCAAAGAATTGAAGCCGCCAAATCCCCATCATGTTGGCATTGCTTTCAACCACTTGATCCTTCATAGCCATTTATTAAATGCTGTCAAGAAGCTGTCATTTCAGGAGCTTAATTCTAATCTTAACCTTTCTCTTTCATCTCTGCCATGAATAGCACCTTTGTTTCAGAATCATATTAATTGCAAGCTGCTTTTCTCAAGTTTAACTTTCCCTCTGGCAAATGTGTCTCCAGTAAATCATCGGGGTGTAGCAGTCTAAGGCCAGTGTTAACCCATATCAGCCGTGAAACTTAATCTCTCGTTTTCTAGGTCATAGCAGAAGGTGTGGCTTTGTTTTGGTGATGTTTTTAGATTCATTTGGATATTTATTCCAATCCAGATTCTGTCTATCGTCATAAACCTGACATGAATGTGGTTTTTGCACGCTGACACTGGCAAAACACTTTTTCAGGCCACAGTGAAAATGGGCATAAAAGCAAAATACTGCAGATGTTGGAAATCTGAAATAAAAACAGAAAATGCTGGAAAAACTCAGCAGGTCTGGCAGCATCTGTGGAGAGAGAAACAGAGTTAACGTTTCAAGTACATATGACTCTTCTTCAGTGCTACAGAGAAGTAGAAATGTGATGGATATATATTATATAAGAAAATGGGCACCTTGTCCTACTCATGGAATGTCAGAAAAATGGGCACCTTGGGTGCAATGTGCAATTCAGAAAGATCCTTGGGACAGCCCTGGAAACAGATGTGACAGATACGCGTATGCACCAATAAAAATATATTAACCTTATATCACTTGACAGTTACTGTCCTTCCAGGTCACAGAAATGTGTTATGCGATAGCCATTATGATACTGCCCTTGAGCGTAGGATCAGCCATGCATCTGATCTTAAAAAGCTGAAATTAATTTGTCAGCCCTCTTGGGCTGATCTGAATAAACATTTTTAAATGGCAGCATAATGGTCATGTAATCCTGTGATAGTAACCCACTGCCTACGTGGCTACAGACCCACATCAATATGGTTGAACCTTAGCTGCTCTCTGAAATGGCTTATCAAGCCACTCAGCTGTATTAAATTAGCAGTTCAAGAAAGTGGCCCACCACAACCCCTACAGGGCAATAAATGCTGGCCATGCCAGTGATGATTACCTCCCGAAAATGAAAAAACTAAACATTATTCCCCATTGCACCATTTTAAAATGTTAGAGTTTAAGCTGATCTGATGTTTTTTGTTAAAGTTTTATACTTAACAAAAGTCTAAAGAATGGAAGTGCTGAGGTATAATCAGTGCCAGTAAGGAGCAAACCTAAGGCTGAGACAGCACACGTTAAAGATCACGTTAGTCTGCTCCAGTAATGTATCTTAAACTCATTTCATACGGAATCCATCAGAGATAGGAAACACTCATTCCATTTCCCTGGGTTAGACATATGTCTATGTCCCAGAGCTGAATGTTGGAGCACCGACTCACTGTTCTCCCTACCTCACTTTATTAATCTGTTATTTTGAAATATCCTAATCCCTCCTGTGCAGAAATCTTCACCTCGTTGTTTTAAACAGGTCACTGTTAAGTCATACTATTCCACAAATGACTCTCAAACTCAATTGTTATGCCACTTCTATCAGTTTGCCACTATAATGATCTCCAACAATTGCTCCTCTGTATTTAACACCTCTGAAATTTCATAATAAATCTTCCATCCTTGGGTTTAGTTTTGATCATTCCTCCATTCCTGCTTCTTTCCTCCTCCACTTCTAATATAAATAATCATCAATTGATTCAAATGAGTCTGTTCCAGTTTTCTAGGCCCTGAACTATGTGAAATATATTTATCTCCAAAATGAAATTGCTCATGCCAAGACTCCCTCTATTCCACACAATCTCCCAAAATCAATAATTAAGGACAATTATCCAGCACTAGAAGTAGCCAAGTAATAACATTACAATTATATTTGCTAAGGTTCGAACCATTTCCTTAGGTTATGTTTTACTATGTCAGGTGACATGTTATTTATATCATTAACACCAGAATAAAACAAGTATTACCATTCTTTGAACCTTCCAACACAGGATACACTCTCTCCACAAAAATTAAAATCAGTCCCCTTCAGTAACTCTGCCGCCAGGAACACCTTAGAGCCAGTAACACTGGGCCACCAGGAACACCAGCAGACCCACTAACACTGTGTCACCAGTAACACCAGCAGACCCAGTAACATTGTACCACCAGGAACACCAGCAGACCCAGTAACATTGTGCAAACAGGAACACCAGCAGACCAGTAATACTGTGCCAACAGGAACACCAGCAGACCCAGCAACACTGTGCCACCAGGAACACCAGCAGACCCACTAACACTGTGCCATGGGAACACCAGCAGACCCAGTAACACTGTGCCATGGGAACACCAGCAGACCAAGTAACACTGTGCCACGGGAACACTAGCAGACCCAGTAACACTGTGCCATGCGAACTCCA
Source organism: Cetorhinus maximus (assembly GCF_964194155.1). Classification (NCBI taxonomy): domain Eukaryota; kingdom Metazoa; phylum Chordata; class Chondrichthyes; order Lamniformes; family Cetorhinidae; genus Cetorhinus; species Cetorhinus maximus. The sequence continues at coordinate 71,466,777 of NC_135887.1, forward strand.
GCAGACCTAGTAACACTGTGCCATGCGGACACCAGCAGACCCAGTAGCACTGTGCCATGCGAACTCCAGCAGACCTAGTAACACTGTGCCATGGGGACACCAGCAGACCCAGTAACACTGTGCCATGTGAACTCCAGCAGACCTAGTAACAATGTGCCATGGGGACACCAGCAGACCGACTAACAGTGTGCCACCAGGAACACCAGCAGACCCAGTAACATTGTGCCACGTGGAACACCAGGAGACCCAGTAACAATGTGCCATGGGAACACCAGCAAACTCAGTAACATGGTGCCATCAGGAACACCAGTAGGCCCAATAATTCTGTGCTATCAGAAACACCAGCAGATCCAGAAACATTGTGCCACGGGAACACCAGCAGATCCAGTAACGCTGTTCGAACAGGAACACCAGCAGAAAGGGAAATACTGTGCCCTGTGAACACCACCAGGCCCAGTAACACTGTGCCACCAGGGACATGAGTAGCCCCAGGAACACAGTGCTGCAGGAACACCAGAAGACCCAGGAATACTGTTCCACCAGGATCACCAGCAGATCCAGTAACATTGTGCAACCAGGAACACCAGCAGACCCAGTAACATTGTGCCAGCAGGAACACCAGCAGACCCAGTAACACTGTGCCAACTGGAATAGCAGCAGACCCAGTAACACTGTGCCATGGGAACACCACCAGGCCCAGTAACACTGAGCCACCAGGGACATGAGTAGACCCAGGAACACAGTGCTACAAGAACACCAGAAGTCACAGTAACGATGTTCCCCCAGGAACACCAGCAGACGCAGAAGCATTGTGCCACCAGGGACACGAGTAGTCTCAGGAACACAGTGCTACAGGAACACCAGAAGACCCAGTAATGCTGTTCCACCAGGAACACCAGCAGACCCAGTAACACTGTGCCACCAAGAACACCAGCAGACACAGTAACAATGTGCCATGGGGACAACAGCAGACCCAGTAACACTGTGCCATGGGGACACCAGCAGACCCAGTAATACTGTGTCAACAGGAACACCAGCAATCCCAGTAACACTGTGCCATGGGAACACCAGCAGACCCAGTAACAATGTGCCATGGGAACACCAGCATACCCAGTAACATGGTGCCACCAAGAACAACAGCAGACCCAGAAACATTGTTCCATCAGGAACACCAGCAGGCCCAATAATTCTGTGCTATCAGGAACACCAGCAGACCTAGAAACATTGTGCCATGGGAACACCAGCAGATCCAGTAACGCTGTTCGAACAGGAACACCAGCAGACAGGGTAATACTGTACCATGGGAACACCAGCAGATCCAGTAACGCTGTGCCACCAGGGACACGAGTAGACCCAGGAACACAGTGCTACAGGAACACCAGAAGACCCAGGAACGCTGTTCCACCAGGAACACCAGCAGATCCAGTAACACTGTGCCAGCAGGAACACTAACAGATCCAGTAACATTGTGCCACCAGGAACACTAGCAGATCCAGTAACATTGTGCCAGCAGGAACACCAGCAGACCCAGTAACATTGTGCCAGCAGGAACACCAGCAGACCCAGTAACACTGTGCCATGGGAACACCAGCAGTCCCAGTAACATTGTGCCATCAGGAATATCAGGAGACCAAGTAAAAATGTGCCATCAGGAACACCAGCAGACCCAGTAACGCAGTTCCACCAGGAACACCAGCAGACAGGGTAATACTGTAGCATGGGAACACCACCAGACCCAGTAACACTGTGCCACCAGGGACATGAGTAGACTCAGGAACACAGTGCTACAGAAACACCAGAAGACCCAGTAACGCTGTTCAACCAGGAACACCAGCAGACCCAGTAACATTGTGCCAGCAGGAACACCAGCAGACCCAGTAACATTGTGCCAGCAGGAACACCAGCAGACCCAGTAACACTGTGCCATGGGAACACCACCAGGCCCAGTAACACTGAGCCACCAGGGACATGAGTAGACCCAGGAACACAGTGCTACAAGAACACCAGAAGTCACAGTAACGATGTTCCCCCAGGAACACCAGCAGACGCAGAAGCATTGTGCCACCAGGGACACGAGTAGTCTCAGGAACACAGTGCTACAGGAACACCAGAAGACCCAGTAACGCTGTTCCACCAGGAACACCAGCAGACCCAGTAACACTGTGCCACCAAGAACACCAGCAGACACAGTAACAATGTGCCATGGGGACAACAGCAGACCCAGTAACACTGTGCCATGGGGACACCAGCAGACCCAGTAATACTGTGTCAACAGGAACACCAGCAATCCCAGTAACACTGTGCCATGGGAACACCAGCAGACCCAGTAACAATGTGCCATGGGAACACCAGCATACCCAGTAACATGGTGCCACAAGAACAACAGCAGACCCAGAAACATTGTTCCATCAGGAACACCAGCAGGCCCAATAATTCTGTGCTATCGGGAACACCAGCAGACCTAGAAACATTGTGCCATGGGAACACAAGCAGACCCAGTAACGCTGTTCCAACAGGAACACCAGCAGACAGGGTAATACTGTGCCACCAGAAACACCTGCAGACCCAGTAACGCTGTGCCACCAGGGACACAAGTAGATCCAGGAACACAGTGCTACAGGAACACCAGAAGACAGGGTAATACTGTGCCATGGGAACACCACCAGGCCCAGTAACACTGTGCCACCAGGGACACGAGTAGTCTCAGGAACACAGTGCTACAGGAACACGAGAAGATCCAGTAACGCTGTTCCACCAGGAACACCAGCAGACCCAGTAAGACTGTGCCACAAGGAACACCAACAGACACAGTAATGCTGTTCTACCAGGAAAACTAGCAACAGGGTCATACTGTAGCATGGGAACACCACCAGGCCCAGTAACACTGTGCCACCAGGTATGCGAGAAGACCCAGGAACACAGTGCTACAGGAACAATAGAAGTACCAGTAACGATGTTCCCCCATGAACACCAGCAGACCCAGTAACACTGTGCCACCAGGAACACCAGCAGACCCAGAAACATTGTGCCATGGGAACACAAGCAGACCCAGTAACGCTAGTCCACCAGGAACACTAGCAGACAGGGTAATACTGTACCATGGAAACACCACCAGACCCAGTAACACTGTGCCACCAGGAACACCAGCAGACCCAAAAACATTGTGCCATGGGAACACAAGCAGACCCAGTAACGCTAGTCCACCAGGTACACTAGCAGACAGGGTAATACTGTACCATGGAAACACCACCAGACCCAGTAACAATGTGCCACCAGGGACACGAGCAGTCTCAGGAACACAGTGCTACAGGAACACCAGAAGACCCAGTAACGCTGTTCCACCAGGAACACCAGCAGACCCAGTAACACTGTGCCACCAGGAACACCAGCAGACACAGTAACAACGTGCAATGGGGACACCAGCAGACCCAGTAACACTGTGTCAACAGGAATACCAGCAATCCCAGTAACACTGTGCCATGGGCACACAAGGAGACCCAGTAACACTGTGCCCTGGAAACACTAGCAGACCCAGTAACACTGTGCCACCAGGAACACCAGCAGACACAGTAACAATGGGCCGTGGGGACACCAGCAGACACAGTAACACTGTGTCAACAGGAACACCAGCAATCCCAGTAACACTGTGCCATGGGAACACCAGCAGACCCAGTAACACTGTGCCATGGGAACACCAGCAGATCCAGTAACATTGTGCCACCAGGAACACCAGCAGACCCAGTAACAATGTGCCATGGTAACACCAGCATACCCAGTAACATGGTGCCACCAAGAGCAACAGCACACCCAGAAACATTGATCCATCAGGAACACCAGCAGGCCCAATAATTCTGTGCTATCAAGAATACCAGCAGACCTAGAAACATTGTGCCATGGGAACACCAGCAGATCCAGTAATGCTGTTCGAACAGGAACACCAGCAGACAGGGTAATACTGTACCATGGGAACACCAGCAGATCCAGTAACGCTGTGCCACCAGGGACACAAGTAGACCCAGGAACACAGTGCTACAGGAACACCAGAAGACAGGGTAATACTCTGCCATGGGAACACCACCAGGCCCAGTAACACTGTGCCACCAGGGACACGAGTAGACCCAGGAACACAGTGCTACAGGAACACCAGAACACCCAGGAACGCTGTTCCACCAGGAACACCAGCAGATCCAGTAACACTGTGGCACCAGGAACACCAGCAGACCCAGTAACATTGTGCCAGCAGGAACACCAGCAGGCCCAGTAACATTGTGCCAGCAGGAACACCAGCAGACCCAGTAACATTGTGCCACCAGGAATACAAGCAGACTCAGTAACTTTGTGCCATGGGAACACCAGCAGACCCAGTAACATTGTGCCACCAGGAACACCAGCAGACAGGGTAATACTGTACCATGGGAACACCACTGGGCCCAGTAACACTGTGCCACCAGGGACACGAGTAGTCTCAGGAACACAGTGCTACAGGAACACGAGAAGACCCAGTAACGCTATTCCACCAGGAACACAAGCTGACACCAGTAACACTGTGCCACAAGGAACACCAGCAGACACAGTAACAACGTGCCATGGGGACACCAGCAGACCCAGTAACACTGTGTCAAAAGGAACACCAGCAATCCCAGTAACACTGTGCCATGGGAACACCAGCAGACCCAGTAACACTGTGCCACCAGGAACACCAGAATACCCTGTACCACTCTGCCACCAGTAACACCAGAATACCCTGTACCACTCTGCCACCAGTAACAACAGAATACCCAGTAACACTGTGCCACCAGGAACACCAGAGACCAAGTAACACTGTGCCAACAGGAACACCAGAATACCAAGTAACACTGTGCCACCAGGAACACCAGCAGGCCCAGTAACACTATGCCAACAGGAATACCAGCAGACCCAGTAACACTGTGCCATGAGGAACGCCAGAATACCCAGCAACACGGTGCCAACAGGAACACCAGCAGATGCAGTAACGCTGTGCTGCCAGGAACACCAGAATATCCAGGAACACTGTGCCACCAGGAACACCAGCATACCCAGTAACACTGTGCCACCAGGAACACCAGCAGACCCAGTAACACTTTGCCACAAGGAACACCAAAAGACCCAGTAACAAAGTGCCACCAGGTACACCAGCAGACCCAGTAACACTGAGCCAACAGGAACACCAGCAGACCCAGTAACAATGTGCCGCCAGGAACACCAGCACACCCAGTAACACTGTGACATCAGGAACACCAGCACGCCCAGTAACACTGTACCAACAGGAACACCAGCAGACCCAGTAACAATGCGCCACCAGTAACACATGAAGACCCATTAACAGTGTGCAACCAGGAACACCAGCAGACCCAGTAACACTGGGCCAACAGGAACACCAGCAGACCCAGTAACTCTGTGCATGGGGACACCAGCAGACCCAGTAACATTGTGCCAACAGGAACACCAGCAGACCCAGTTATACTGTGCCATGGGAACACCTGCAGACCCAGTAATACTGTGCCAACAGGAACACCAACAGACCAAGAAACACTGTGCCACCAGGAACACCAGCAGACCCAGTAACATTGTGCCAACAGGAACACCAGCAGACCCAGTTATACTGTGCCATGGGAACACCTACAGACCCAGAAACACTGTGCCAACAGGAACACCAGCACACTCAGTAACATGTGCCCCCAGGAAAACCAGCAAACTCATTAATAATGTGCCATGGCGATACCAGAAGACTCAATAACACTGTGCTGCCAGGAAGAGCCAGTAAAACTATGCCACCAGTAACACCAGCAGACCCAGTAATACTGTGCCATCAGGAACACCAGGAGAGCAAGTAACACTGTGCCAACAGGAACACCAGCAGACCCAGTAACACTGTGCCCCCAGGAACACCAGCAGACCCAGTAACACTGTGCCCCCAGGAACACCAGCAGACCCAGTAACAATGTGCCACCAGTAACACATGAAGACCCAGTAACAGTGTGCAACCAGGCACACCAGCAGACCCAGTAACAATGTGCCACCAGTAACACATGAAGACCCAGTAACACTGTGCCACCAGGAACACCAGGAGGCCCAGTAGCACTGTGCCATGGGGATACCAGCAGACTCAATAACACTGTGCCACCAGGAACACAAGCAGACCCAGTAACATTGTGCCGCCAGGAACACCAGCACACCCAGTAACACTGTGACATCAGGAACACCAGCAGACCCAGTAACACTGTGCCACCGGGTACACAAGCAGACCCAGTAACATTGTGCCGCCAGGAACACCAGCACACCCAGTAACACTGTGACATCAGGAACACCAGCAGACCCAGTAACACTGTGCCACCGGGTACACAAGCAGACCCAGTAACATTGTGCCGCCAGGAACACCAGCACACCCAGTAAGACTGTGACATCAGGAACACCAGCAGACCCAGTAACACTGTGCCACCGGGTACACAAGCAGACCCAGTAACAATGTGCCGCCAGGAACACCAGCACACCCAGGAGCACTGTGCCATCAGGAACACCAGCACGCCCAGTAACAGTGTACCAACAGGAACACCAGCAGACCCAGTAACAATGTGCTGCCAGGAACACATGAAGACCCAGTAACAGTGTGCAACCAGGAACACAAGCAGACCCAGGAACACTGTGTCATGGGAACACCAGCAGACCCAGTAATACTGTGCCAACAGGAACACCAGAAGACCCAGTAATACTGTGCCATGGGAACACCAGCAGTCCCAGTAACATTGTGCCAACAGGAACACCAGCAGACCCAGTAACTCTGTGCATGGGGACACCAGCAGACCCAATAACAGTGTGCCACCAGGAACACCAGCAGACCCAGTAACATTGTGCCAATAGGAACACCAGCAGACCCAGTTATACTGTGCCATGGGAACACCTGCAGACCCTGAAACACTGTGCCACCAGGAACACCAGCAGGCCCAGTAACACTTTGCCAATAGGAACACCAGCAGACGCAGTAACACTGTGCTGCCAGGAACACCAGAATATCCAGGACCACTGTGCCACCAGGAACACCAGCAGACCCAGGAACACTGTGTCATGGGAACACCAGCAGACCCAGTAATACTGTGCCAACAGGAACACCAGCAGACCCAGTAACACTGTGCCATGGGAACAGCAGCAGACCCAGTAATACTGCCAGTAGGCACACCAGAAGACCCAGTAATACTGTGCCATGGGAACACCAGCAGTCCCAGTAACATTGTGCCAACAGGAACACCAGCAGACCCAGTAACTCTGTGCATGGGGACACCAGCAGACCCAATAACAGTGTGCCACCAGGAACACCAGCAGACCCAGTAACATTGTGCCAATAGGAACACCAGCAGACCCAGTTATACTGTGCCATGGGAACACCTGCAGACCCTGAAACACTGTGCCACCAGGAACACCAGCAGGCCCAGTAACACTTTGCCAATAGGAACACCAGCAGACCCAGTAACACTGTGCTGCCAGGAACACCAGAATATCCAGGACCACTGTGCCACCAGGAACACCAGAATGCCCAATAACACTGTGCCACCAGGAACACCAGCAGACCCAGTAACGCTGGTCCACCAGGAACACTAGCAGACAGGGTAATACTGTAGCAAGGGAACACCACCAGACCCAGTAACACTGTGCCACCAGGGACACATGTAGTCTCAGGAACACAGTTATACAGAAACACCAGAAGACCCAGTAACGCTGTTCCCCCAGGAACACCAGCAGACCCAGTAACACTGTGCCACCAGGAACACCAGCAGACCCAGTAACACTGTGCCACCAGGAACACCAGCAGACCCAATACTTCTGTGCTATCAGGAATACCAGCAGACCTAGAAACATCGTGCCATGGGAACACCAGCAGATCCAGTAACACTGTTCCAACAGGAACACCAGCAGGCAGGGTAATACTGTGCCATGGGAACACCATCGGGCCCAGTAACACTGTGCCACCAGGGACACGAGTAGACCCAGGAACACAGTGCTACAGGAACACTGTTTCAAGGGAAAACCAGCAGACCCAGTTATACTGTGCCATGGGAACAACAGCAGACCCAGTAATACTATGACTACAGGAACACCAGCAGACCCAGTAACACTGTGCCACCAGGAACACCAGAATACCCTGTACCACTCTGCCACCAGTAACAACAGAATACCCAGTAACACTGTGCCACCAGGAACACCAGAGACCCAGTAACACTGTGCCAACAGGAACACCAGAATACCCAGCAACACTGTGCCACCAGGAACACCAGCAGGCCCAGTGACACTGTGCCAATAGGAACACCAGCAGACCCAGTAACACTGTGCCATGAGGAACGCCAGAATACCCAGCAACAAGGTGCCTACAGGAACACCAGCAGATGCAGTAACACTGTGCCGCCAGGAACACCAGCAGACCCAGTAACACTGTGCTGCCAGGAACACCAGAATATCCAGGAACACTGTGCCACCAGGAACACCAGAATACCCAATAACACTGTGCCGCCAGGAACACCAGCAGACCCAGTAACACTGTGCCACAAGGTACAGCAGCAAACCCACTAACACAGTGCTGCGAGGAACACCAGCAGACTCAGTAACATGTGCCCCCAGGAACACCAGCAGGACCATTAATAATGTGCCATGGGGATACCAGAAGACTCACTAACACTGTGCTGCAAGTAACACCAGCAGAGCCAGTAACACTGTGCCACCACTAACACATGAAGACGCAGTAACACTGTGCCACCAGTAACACCAGCAGAACCAGTAACACTGTGCCATCAGGAACACCAGCAGAGCAAGTAACACTTGGCAGCCAGAAACACCAACAGACCAGTAACACTGTGCAACCAGGAACACCAGCAGACCCAGGAACAATGTGCCACCAGTAACACCTGAAGACCCAGTGACACTGTGCCACCAGGAACACTAGGAGGCCCAGTAGCACTGTGCCATGGGGATACCAGCAGACTCAATAACACTGTGCCGCCAGGAACACCAGCACACCCAGTAACACTGTGCCATCAGGAACACCAGCGGACCCAGTAACACTGTACCACCAGGAACACCAGCAGGCCCAGTAACAATGTGCCACCAGTAACAACAGAATACCCAGTAACACTGTGCCACCAGGAACACCAGAGACCCAGTAACACTGTGCCATGAGGAACGCCAGAATATCCAGCAACACGGTGCCAACAGGAACACCAGCAGATGCAGTAACGCTGTGCTGCCAGGAACACCAGAATATCCAGTAACGCTGTTCCACCAGGAACACCAGCAGGCCCAGTAACAATGCGCCGCCAGGAACACCAGCACACCCAGTAACACTGTACCAACAGGAACACCAGCAGACCCAGTAACAATGTGCCACCAGTAACACATGAAGACCCAGTAACAGTGTGCAACCAGGAACACCAGCAGACCCAGGAACACAGTGTCATGGGAACACCAGCAGTCCCAGTAACATTGTGCTGCCAGGAACACCAGAATATCCAGGAACACTGCCACCAGGAACATCAGAATACCCAATAACACTGTGCCACCAGAAACACCAGCAGACCCAGTAACACTGTGCCACAAGGTACAGCAGCAGACCCAGTAACACTGTGCCGCCAGGAACACCAGCAGACCCACTAACACAGTGCTGCCAGGAACACAGGCAGACTCAGTAACATGTGCCCCCAGGAACACCAGCAGGACCATTAATAATGTGCCATGGGGATACCAGAAGACTCACTAACACTGTGCTGCCAATAACACCAGCAGAGCCAGTAACACTGTGCCACACTAACACATGAAGACGCAGTAACACTGTGCCACCAGTAACACCAGCAGAACCAGTAACACTGTGCGGCCAGGAACATCAACAGACCCAGTAACACTGGGGTGCCAGGAACACCAGCAGACCCAGGAACACTGTGCTGCCAGGAACACCAGAATATCCAGTAACACTGTGCCACCAGGAACATCAACAGACCCAGTAACACTGTGCTGCCAGGAACACCAGCAGACCCAGTAACACTGGGGTGCCAGGAACACCAGCAGACCCAGTAACACTGTGCCACCAGGAACACCAGCAGACCCAGTAACATTGGGCTGCCAGGAACACCAGCAGACCCAGTAACATTGGGCTGCCACACCAGCAGACGCAGTAACACTGTGCTGCCAGGACCACAAGCAGACTCAGTAACATTGGGCTGCCAGGAACACCAGCAGACCCAGTAACAACGTGCCACCAGTAACACATGAAGACCCAGTAACAGTGTGCAACCAGGAACACCAGCAGACCCAGTAGCACTGTGTCATGGGAACACCAGCAGACCCAGGAACACTGGGCTGCCAGCAACTCCAGCAGACCCAGTAACACTGGGCCCCCAAGAGCACCAGCAGACACAGTAACAACGTGCCATGAGGATACCAGCAGACTCATTAATACTCTGCCGCCAGGAACACCATCAGACCCAGTAACACTGTGCCACCAGTAGCACCAGCAGTCCCAGTAACCCTGTGCCACCAGCAACACCAGCAGATCCAGTAACACTGTGCCACCAGGAACACCAGCAGACCCAGTAACATTGTGCCACCAGCAACACCAGCAGACCCAGTAACACTGTGCCAAAAGGAACACGAGCAGACCCAGTAACACTGTGCCACCAGTAACACATGAAGACACAGTAACACTGTGCCACCAGTAACACATGAAGACACAGTAACACTGTGCCCCCAGGAACACCAGCAGGCCCAGTAGCACTGTGCCATGGAGATACCAGCAGACTCAATAACACTGTGCCACCAGGAACACCAGCAGACCCAGTAACACTGTGCCGCCAGAAACTCCTGCAGACCCAGTAACTAGGAGCAACAGCAGACCCAGTAACATTGTGACAACAGGAACACCAGCAGACCCAGTAACGCTGTGCCACCAGGAACACCAGCAGACCCAGTAACAATGTGCCATGGGAATACCAGCAGACTCAATAACACTGTTCGAATAGGAACACCAGCAGACCCAGTAACACTGTGCCAAAAGGAACACCAGCAGACCCAGTAACACTGTGCCACCAGGGACACCAGCAGACCCAGTAACACTGTGCCACCAGGGACACCAGCAGACCCAGTAACACTGTGCTGCCAGGGACACCAGCAGACCCAGTAACAATGTGCCATGGGAATACCAGCAGACTCAATAACACTGTGCCACCAAGAACACCAGCAGACCCAGTAACACTGGGCCACCAGTAACACATGAAGACCCAGTAACACCGTGCCACCAGTAACACCAGCAGTACCAGTAACACTGTGCCACCAGCAACACCAGCAGTACCAGTAACACTGTGCCACCAGCAACACCAGCAGACCCAGTAACACTGTGCCACCAAGAACAACAGAATACCTAGTAACACTGTGCCACCAGGAACACATGAAGACACAGTAACACTGTGCCACCAGGAACATCAGAATACCTAGTAACTCTGTGACACCAGGAACACCAGAATACCCAGTAACACTGTGCCACCAGGAACACCAGCAGAGCCAGTAACACTGTGCCACCATGAACACCAGAAGACCCAGTAACACTGGGCTGCCAGGAATACCAGCAGACCCAGTAACACCATGCCCCCAAGAGCAGCAGCAGACCCAGTAACAACGTGCCATGAGGAACACATGAAGACGCAGCAACACTGTGCCACCAGTAACACCAGCAGTCGCAGTAACACTGTGCCACCAGCAACACCAGCAGACCCAGTAACTAGGAACAACAGCAGACCCAGTAACACTGTGCCACCAGGAACACATGAAGACCAGTAACACTGTGCCACCAGTAACACCAGCAGTCCCAGTAACACTGTGCCACCAGCAACACCAGCAGACCCAGTAATTCTGTGCCACCAGTAACACATGAAGACACAGAAACACTGTGCCACCAGGAACACCAGCAGACCCGGTAGCACTGTGCCATTGGGATACCAGCAGACTCAATAACACTGTGCCACCAGGAACACCAGCATACCCAGTAACACTGTGCCATCAGGAATACCAGCAGACCCAGTAACTAGGAACAACAGCAGACCCAGTAACATTGTGCCACCAGGAACACCAGCAGACCCAGTGAAAATGTGCCACCAGGAACACCAGCAGACCCAGTGAAAATGTGCCACCAGAAACACCAGCAGACCCAGTAACACTGTGCCACCAGCAACACCAGCAGACCCAGTAATACTGTGCCACCAGGAACACCAGCAGACCCAGTAACACTGTGCCAAAAGGAACACGAGCGGACCCAGTAACACTGTGCCACCAGGAACACCAGCAGACCCAGTAACACTGTGCCAAAAGGAACACGAGCGGACCCAGTAACACTGTGCCACCAGTAACACATGAAGACACAGTAACACTGTGGCCCCAGGAACACCAGCAGGCCCAGTAGCACTGTGCCATGGAGATACCAGCAGACTCAATAACACTGTGCCACCTGGAACACCAGCAGACCCAGTAACTAGGAACAACAGCAGACCCAGTAACATGGTGCCAACAGGAACACCAGCTGACCCAGTAACACTGTGCCACCAGCAACACCAGCAGACCCAGTAGTTCCGTGCCACCAGTAACACATGAAGAGACAGTAACATTGTGCCACCAGGAACACCAGCAGACCCAGTAACTAGGAACAACAGCAGACCCAGTAACATTGTGCCAACAGGAACACCAGCAGACCCAGTAACAATGTGCCACCAGTAACACCAGCAGACCCAGTAACACTGTGCCACCAATAACACCAGCAGACCCAGTAACACTGGGCCACCAGGAACACCAGCAGACCCAGCAACACTGTGCCACCAATAACACCAGCAGACCCAGTAACACTGTGCCACCAGGAACACCAGCAGGCCCAGCAACACTGTGCCACCAGGAACACCAGCAGACCCAGTAACACTGTGCCATCAGGAACACCAGCAGACCCAGTAACACTGTGCCACCAGTAACATTTGAAGAGCCAGTAACACTGTGTTGAAAAAAGGGTGCAAGATATCAGTAGCATCAGGAACACTGCCAGACCTAGTAACGCTGTGCCATAACATACACAGCCAAATTCAGTCACAGTGGGCAGATTTTTGCCCTTGGTAGGCGTGCGGGCCCCATCGGCTCGGCTGCGGATGGACAGCTGACCCCCGCCACCGAAACGGAGACTGCCGCCATTTTGAGTGGGCGGGCGAATTAAGGCCCGCCCAGCAGGCTGCCCGATGGGAAGCGCTATGCACTCCCTGTGCGGAGTGGGGGAGGGATTCCACATCCGTCAAAGTGTGCTCTTTCGCACATGCGCGTGAAAGAGTGCACTGCTCCCTGAGACCAAGTCCTGTCTCAGGGAGATTACTGACAGTCCAAAAAACTTTAAAAATAGAAAAATTAAAAAATATTAACATGACCCCCTCATGTGACAATGTCACACGACATGGGATGTGTTAATAAATATCACATAAAATGTATTAAAGTTTTTAAAATCGGACATGAAACCTCATCTCACCAGTGGATGGGGTTTCATGTTTTTTCAGAAAACCGCTGGGGCTCCTGGCCTGACCGCCAACCTTAAGTTTGGACGAGCAGGGTCTTTAATTATCTTAATTACTCTGTCAATGGCCTCAATTGCCATTGACAGGTCGGCGGGCAGACAGCTGATTTCGCTGTCCGCCCACCTTCCTAAAATTTTAAAGGGACCGGGATGATGTCGGGGGTTCCTCCCGACATCATCCCGCGTCATTTTTCCATCGGCAAGCGGGCCCCGCCCCCAAATTGCCGACGGGAATATTCAGGCCAGTGGGTGGGGTTTTACGTTCCTGCCAAACTCATTGGAGTTTAGGTTGGCTCGCCACATTTCACGGCCCCCTCCCTGCCGTGGTGAGGCTGTAAAATTCCAGCCATTGTGCTACAAGGTGCTGCCGGACCCAGTAATGCTGTGCTATAAAGAACACAGGCGGACACAATAACAGTGTGTTGACTGGAAGGTACAAGACCAATAACACTGAACTGCACTAATATTTGTGTCCCCAGGAAAGTCCCAGTTCCATTAATATACTCCAGAACAAGTGTCTCATCAGGAAGTGCCAGCTCCAACAAAAACAGAAAATGCTAGAAACACTTAGCAGGTGTGGCAGCATCTGTGGAAGGAATTAATGCTTCAGCTCAATGACATTTCATTAGTTCTGAAAAAAATGCCAGATTTCTAGCATTCGCAGTACTTTGCTGTTGTATAGATGTCAGCTCCAGTACAGTACATACCATCAGGAGCACAGCCATCTCCAGGAATATTACACCATCAGAGAGATATCCAGGCTGAGTCAGATCAGGTGTTGTTTTAATTATATTTCATTAAAAAGGACTCAGTAGGGGGAATCTTACAACATATGTCCAAAATCAGCATTTGCCATGCCTGTCTGAACCTGGCGATATAGCTATGCACCATTTTGAGATGCACTAACTTATAGATGGCAGCTTGCCAGGTTGGGTGGTTAGGAGGAGGGAAATCTGATTAGGTTCTTGCAACTTAAAAGCAGTCAGCAACTTTTAAAGGGAAGGTACCTTCAGGTAATACTGTCTTTGACCTGCTGCTAGAGCCACCCACACTCCCATTCTCTAATGGTGCCATGGAAACTTGTTGGTGGAGGTGACAAAGGAAGGAGGTCCTCTTGTCCGCAAACCTGATCTTTAAGGATCTGTATTCATACTGATAATATTGGTATTAATTAGTTCCTTCGTCTCCATCGCATCTGAACCAATGATGCTACCTTCCAAAACCGCACTCCTGACATGTCTTCCTTTCTCCCTAACCGAGGGTCCTCCCCACTGTGGTTGACAGACCCCTTCCCCTCCCTCCCAAAGCCACGATAGGGTCCCCTTTGTCCTCACTTTTCACCCCACCAGCCTCTGCATCCAAAGGGTCATCCTCCGCCATTTCAGCCAACTCCAGCTTGATGCCATCACCAAACACATCTTTCCCTCACCCCCCACTGTCAGCAGTCCGTAAGGACCTTTCCCTCCGGGACACCCTGGTTCACCTCTCCATCACCCCCAACACCTCATTCCCCCTCCCATGGCACCTTCCCATACAATCGCAGAAGGTACAATACCTGCCCCTTTACCTCCTCCATCCTCACTGTCCAAGGGCCCAAACACTCCTTTCAGGTGAAGCAGCGCTTCACTTGCACCTCCTTCAATTTGGTCTACTGCATTCGCTGCTCCCAATGCGGTCTCCCCTACACTGGGGAGACCAAACGCAGACTGGGTGACACTTTGCAGAACACTTTCATTCAGTCCGCAAGCATGGCCTAGACCTCCCTGTCGCTTGCCATTTCAACACACCATCCTGCTCTCATGCTCACATGTCCTTCCTTGGCCTGCTCCAGCCCGATGCAAGCTGGAGGAACAGAACCTCATCTTCCTATTAGGCACTTTACAGCCTTCTGGACTTAACATTGAGTTCAACAGCTTCAAACCACGAACTTTCTCCTCCATTTTTAATCCAATTTAAATTAATTAATTAATTAATTTATATTTATTTGTTTTATTTTATATATACATATTTCATATATTTTAAAATTTAAAAAATCCTTTTTGTAACCTTTTCCCCAACCACGACCTCCCCACCATTGCACAGGGCCATCTGTCACTTGTTTCTATGTTGTGCTTTCACAGAGTGCTGACCCTTGTTCGGCCAATAGCACATTCTGCTATTTTACCTTTATGCCACCATCAGCACCTTCCTTAGTCTTTAACATTACCATGTAACTCCCTTTATCTTGTGTCCATGACATCTTCATCAATCTCTCCTGAGCTCCCACCTATCCCTGACCTTCTATCTTGCTCCACTTGCTCCAGCCCCTCTTAAACAGTATGAAATCCATCACATTTCTACTTCTCTTTAGCTCTGAAGAAGAGTCATACGGACTCAAACCATTAACTCTGTTTTTCTCTCCACAGATGCTGCCAGACCTGCTGAGGTTTTCCAGAATTTCCTGTTTCTATTTCAGATTCCAGTATCCGCAGTATTTTGCTTTTATATCGACATTAATTCCTTCCACTCTGGCCCATTCTGCTTCAAAAGGATGTTATTAGTACCACATCATGGGCATTTACATCCCCAGCACATTAATGGCTGTCCAGTTAATTGTTTTGGTTTCCATAAAGTCTAATAAGCGGTCTCTTGAACTCTCAGAATGTTTACTACTGTTGGAGTGTAGAAGGACATCAGTATCCTTTGCCAGTCTGTCAGTGCCTCTGGAAGGAATTTTCTAAATTATCACTTTTAAAATATACAAACTCATTCAAACAGACACTTTCTGCCCAGGCATTTTCCTGCAGCTTCGCATCCTCCACTTCAGGTTTTATGGGTAGTTCTCTTTGCTGTGCAGCATTTTCTTGACTTGAGAGAGACCTCAGATGGTGTAATATTCCTGGAGCTGGATGTGTTCCTAATGGTAGGGTAATGTACTAGAGCTGACATCTATAGAGAAGCAAATACTGTGGGTGCTGGAAATATGACATTTTTTAGAACACGATATCAAGCAAGATTTCTTTTGTTGGCCATTTCTACAGAAATTGTAAGTTCATTCTTAATAATTAAGAATGTGACTTATGCGACTTTTCCATAGCCAGGTGCATTCCTCTCCAGAATTCAGCCATTCTCGATTGACTCTGCTGGATATGTCCCATTCACTCTGCTGGATATGTCTGATTCACTCTGCTGGATATGTCTGATTCACTCTGCTGGATATGTCTGATTCACACTGCTGGATATGTCTGATTCACTCTGCTGGATATGTCTGATTCACACTGCTGGATATGTCTGATTCACTCCGCTGGATATGTCTGATTCACTCTGCTGGATATGTTTGATTCACATTGCTGGATATGTCTGATTCACTCTGCTGGATATGTCTGATTCACTCTGCTGGATATGTCTGATTCACACTGCTGGATATGTCTGATTCACTCTGCTGGATATGTCTGATTCACACTGCTGGATATGTCTGATTCACTCTGCTGGATATGTCTGATTCACTCTGCTGGATATGTTTGATTCACACTGCTGGATATGTCTGATTCACTCTGCTGGATATGTCTGAATCACCCTGCTGGATATGTCTGATTCACTCTGCTGGATATGTTTGATTCACGCTGCTGGATATGTCTGATTCACTCTGCTGGATATGTCTGATTCACTCTGCTGGATATGTCTGATTCACTCTGCTGGATAGGTCTGATTCACCCTGCTGGATATGTCTGATTCACTCTGCTGGATATGTCTGATTCACTCTGCTGGATATGTCTGATTCACTCTGCTGGATATGTCTGATTCACCCTGCTGGATATGTCTGATTCACACTGCTGGATATGTCTGATTCACTCTGCTGGATATGTCTGATTCACCCTGCTGGATATGTCTGATTCACTCTGCTGGATAGGTCTGATTCACTCTGTTGGATATGTCTGATTCACTCTGCAGGATAGGTCTGATTCACTCTGCTGGATATGTCTGATTCACTCTGCTGGATATGTCTGATTCACTCTGCTGGATATGTCTGATTCACTCTGCTGGATAAGTCTGATTCACTCTGCTGGATAGGTCTGATTCACTCTGCTGGATATGTCTGATTCACTCTGCTGGATATGTCTGATTCACTCTGCTGGATATGTCTGATTCACACTGCTGGATATGTCTGATTCACACATCTGGATATGTCTGATTCACTCTGCTGGATATGTCTGATTCACACTGCTGGATATGTCTGATTCACCCTGCTGGATATGTCTGATTCACTCTGCTGGATATGTTTGATTCACACTGCTGGATATGTCTGATTCACACTGCTGGATATGTCTGATTCACTCTGCTGGATATGTCTGATTCACACTGCTGGATATGTCTGATTCACCCTGCTGGATATGTTTGATTCACACTGCTGGATATCTCTGATTCACACTGCTGGATATGTCTGATTCACTCTGCTGGATATGTCTGATTCACACTGCTGGATATGTCTGATTCACCCTGCTGGATATGACTGATTCACCCTGCTGGATATGTTTGATTCACACTGCTGGATATGTCTGATTCACACTGCTGGATATGTCTGATTCACTCTGCTGGATATGTCTGATTCACACTGCTGGATATGTCTGATTCACTCTGCTGGATATGTCTGATTCACTCTGCTGGATATGTCTGATTCACCCTGCTGGATATGTCTGATTCACTCTGCTGGATATGTCTGATTCACTCTGCTGGATAAGTTTGATTCACTCTGCTGGATATGTCTGATTCACCCTGCTGGATATGTCTGATTCACTCTGCTGGATAAGTCTGATTCACCCTGCTGGATATACCTGATTCACTCTGCTGGATAAGTTTGATTCACTCTGCTGGATATGTCCGATTCTACCTGCTGGATATGTCTGATTCACTCTGCTGGATAAGCCTGATTCACTCTGCTGGATATACCTGATTCACCCAGCTGGATATGTCTGATTCACTCTGCTGGATATGTCTGATTCACTCTGCTGGATATGTCTGATTCACCCTGCTGGATATGTCCGATTCTACCTGCTGGATATGACTGATTCACTCTGCTGGATATGTCCGATTCACTCTGCTGGATATGTCTGATTCACTCTACCGGATATGTCTGATTCACTCTGCTGGATATGTCTGATTCACTCTGCTGGATATGTCTGATTCACCCTGCTGGATATGTCTGATTCACCCTGCTGGATATGTCACATTCACTCTGCCGGATATGTCTGATTCACTCTGCTGGATAGGTCTGATTCACTCTGCCGGATATGTCTGATTCACTCTGCCGGATATGTCTGATTCACTCTGCCGGATATGTCTGATTCACTCTGCTGGATATGTCTGATTCACTCTGCTGGATATGTCTGATTCACTCCGCTGGATATGTCTGATTCACCCTGCTGGATATGTCTGATTCACTCTGCTGGATAGGTCTGATTCATTCTGCTGGATATGTCTGATTCACTCTGCTGGATATGTCTGATTCACTCTGCCGCATATGTCTGATTCACTCTGCTGCATATGTCTGATTCACTCTGCTTCATATGTCTGATTCACCCTGCTCGATATGTCTCATTCACTCTTCTGGATATGTCTGATTCACTCTGCTGGATAAGTCTGATTCTCCCTGCTGGATATGTCTGATTCACTCTGCTGGATATGTCTGATTCATTCTGCTGGATATGTCTGATTCTCCCTGCTGGATATGTCTGATTCACTCTGCTGGATAAGTCTGATTCACCCTGCTGGATATGTTTGATTCTCCCTGCTGGATATGTTTGATTCACTCTGCTGGATATGTCTGATTAACTCTGCTGGATATGTCTGATTCACTCTGCTGGATATGTCTGATTCACTCTGCTGGATATGTCTGATTCACCCTGCTGGATAGGTCTGATTCACTCTGCTGGATATGTCTGATTCACTCTGCTGGATAGGTCTGATTCACTCTGCTGGATATGTCTGATTCACTCTGCTGGATATGTCTGATTCACTCTGCTGGATATGTCTGATTCACTCTGCTGGATATGTCTGATTCACTCTGCTGGATAGGTCTGATTCACTCTGCTGGATAGGTCTGATTCACTCTGCTGGATATGTCTGATTCACTCTGCTGGATATGTCTGATTCACTCTGCTGGATATGTCTGATTCACACTGCTGGATATGTCTGATTCACTCTGCTGGATATGTCTGATTCACTCTGCTGGATATGTCTGATTCACACTGCTGGATATGTCTGATTCACTCTGCTGGATATGTCTGATTCACCCTGCTGGATATGTCTGATTCACTCTGCTGGATATGTCTGATTCACACTGCTGGATATGTCTGATTCACCCTGCTGGATATATCTGATTCACTCTACTGGATATGTCCGATTCACTCTGCAGGATATGTATGATTTGCCCTGCTGGATATGTCACATTCACTCTGCTGGATATGTCTGATTCACTCTGCTGCATATGCCTGATTCACTCTGCTGGTTATGTCTGATTTGCCCTGCTGGATATGTCACATTCACTCTGCTGGATAAGTCTGATTCTCCCTGCTGGATATGTCGGATTCACTCTGCTGCATATGTCTGATTCACTCTGCTGGATATGTCTGATTTGCCCTGCTGGATATGTCTGATTCACTCTGCTGGATAAGTCTGATTCTCCCTGCTGGATATGTCTGATTCACTCTGCTGGATATGTCTGATTCATTCTGCTGGATATGTCTGATTCTCCCTGCTGGATATGTCTGATTCACTCTGCTGGATAAGTCTGATTCACCCTGCTGGATATGTTTGATTCACCCTGCTGGATATGTTTGATTCACTCTGCTGGATATGTCTGATTCACTCTGCTGGATATGTCTGATACACTCTGCTGGATATGTCTGATTCACTCTGCTGGATATGTCTGATTCACCCTGCTGGATATGTCTGATTCACACTGCTGGATATGTCTGATTCACCCTGCTGGATATGTCTGATTCACCCTGCTGGATATGTCTGATTCACTCTGCTGGATATGTCTGATTCACTCTGCTGGATATGTCTGATTCACTCTGCTTGATATCTCTGATTCACTCTGCTGGATAGGTCTGATTCACTCTGCTGGATATGTCTGATTCACTCTGCTTGATATGTCTGATTCACTCTGCTGGATAGGTCTGATTCACTCTGCTGGATATGTCTGATTCACTCTGCTGGATAGGTCTGATTCACTCTGCTGGATATGTCTGATTCACTCTGCTGGATATGTCTGATTCACTCTGCTGGATATGTCTGATTCACCCTGCTGGATATGGCTGATTCACTCTGCTGGATATGTCCGATTCTACCTGCTGGATTTGTCTGATTCACCCTGCTGGATATGTCTCAATCACTCTGCTGGATATGTCTAATTCGCCCTGCTGGATATATCCAATTCACTCTGCTAGATATGTCTGATTCACTCTGCTGGATATGTCTGATTCACTCTGCTGGATATGTCTGATTCACTCTGCTGGATAAGTCTGATCCACTCTGCTGGATATGTCTGATTCACTCTGCTGGATATGTCTGATTCACCCTGCTGGATATGTCTGATTCACACTGCTGGATATGTCTGATTCACTCTGCTGGATATGTCTGATTCACACTGCTGGATATGTCTGATTCACTCTGCTGGATATGTCTGATTCACACTGCTGGATATGTCTCATTCACTCTGCTGGATATGTCTGAATCACACTGCTGGATATGTCTGATTGACCCTGCTGGATATGTCTGATTCACTCTGCTGGATATGTTTGATTCACACTGCTGGATATGTCTGATTCACACTGCTGGATATGTCTGATTCACTCTGCTGGATATGTCTGATTCACACTGCTGGATATGTCTGATTCACCCTGCTGGATATGTCTGATTCACTCTGCTGGATATGTCTGATTCACTCTGCTGGATATGTCTGATTCACACTGCTGGATATGTCTGATTCACACTGCTGGATATGTCTGATTCACTCTGCTGGATATGTCTGATTCACACTGCTGGATATGTCTGATTCACTCTGCTGGATATGTCTGATTCACACTGCTGGATATGTCTCATTCACTCTGCTGGATATGTCTGAATCACACTGCTGGATATGTCTGATTGACCCTGCTGGATATGTCTGATTCACTCTGCTGGATATGTTTGATTCACACTGCTGGATATGTCTGATTCACACTGCTGGATATGTCTGATTCACTCTGCTGGATATGTCTGATTCACACTGCTGGATATGTCTGATTCACCCTGCTGGATATGTCTGATTCACTCTGCTGGATATGTCTGATTCACTCTGCTGGATATGTCTGATTCACACTGCTGGATATGTCTGATTCACCCTGCTGGATATGTCTGATTCACTCTGCTGGATAGGTCTGATTCACCCTGCTGGATATGTCTGATTCACCCTGCTGGATATGTCTGATTCACTCTGCTGGATATGTCTGATTCACTCTGCTGGATATGTCTGATTCACCCTGCTGGATATGTCTGATTCACCCTGCTGGATAGGTCTGATTCACTCTGCTGGATATGTCTGATTCACTCTGCTGGATATGTCTGATTCACACTGCTGGGTATGTCTGATTCACTCGGCTGGATATGTCTGATTCACACTGCTGGATATGTCTCATTCACTCTGCTGGATATGTCTGATTCACACTGCTGGATATGTCTGATTCACACTGCTGGATATGTCTGATTGACCCTGCTGGATATGTCTGATTCACTCTGCTGGATATGTTTGATTCACACTGCTGGATATGTCTGATTCACACTGCTGGATATGTCTGATTCACTCTGCTGGATATGTCTGATTCACACTGCTGGATATGTCTGATTCACCCTGCTGGATATGTTTGATTCACACTGCTGGATATGTCTGATTCACACTGCTGGATATGTCTCATTCACTCTGCTGGATATGTCTGATTCACACTGCTGGATATGTCTGATTGACCCTGCTGGATATGTCTGATTCACTCTGCTGGATAGGTCTGATTCACCCTGCTGGATATGTCTGATTCACCCTGCTGGATATGTCTGATTCACTCTGCTGGATATGTCTGATTCACTCTGCTGGATATGTCTGATTCACCCTGCTGGATATGTCTGATTCACCCTGCTGGATAGGTCTGATTCACTCTGCTGGATATGTCTGATTCACTCTGCTGGATATGTCTGATTCACACTGCTGGGTATGTCTGATTCACTCGGCTGGATATGTCTGATTCACACTGCTGGATATGTCTCATTCACTCTGCTGGATATGTCTGATTCACACTGCTGGATATGTCTGATTGACCCTGCTGGATATGTCTGATTCACTCTGCTGGATATGTTTGATTCACACTGCTGGATATGTCTGATTCACACTGCTGGATATGTCTGATTCACTCTGCTGGATATGTCTGATTCACACTGCTGGATATGTCTGATTCACCCTGCTGGATATGTTTGATTCACACTGCTGGATATGTCTGATTCACACTGCTGGATATGTCTGATTCACTCTGCTGGATATGTCTGATTCACACTGCTGGATATGTCTGATTCACCCTGCTGGATATGTCTGATTCACTCTGCTGGATAGGTCTGATTCACCCTGCTGGATATGTCTGATTCACCCTGCTGGATATGTCTGATTCACTCTGCTGGATATGTCTGATTCGCTCTGCTGGATATGTCTGATTCGCTCTGCTGGATATGTCTGATTCACCCTGCTGGATATGTCTGATTCACCCTGCTGGATAGGTCTGATTCACTCTGCTGGATATGTCTGATTCACTCTGCTGGATAGGTCTGATTCACTCTGCTGGATATGTCTGATTCACTCTGCTGGATATGTCTGATTCACTCTGCTGGATATGTCTGATTCACTCTGCTGGATATGTCTGATTCACTCTGCTGGATATGTCTGATTCACTCTGCTGGATAGGTCTGATTCACTCTGCTGGATATGTCTGATTCACTCTGCTGGATATGTCTGATTCACACTGCTGGATATGTCTGATTCACTCTGCTGGATATGTCTGATTCACACTGCTGTATATGTCTGATTCATTCTGCTGGATATGTCTGATTCACTCTGCTGGATATGTCTGATTCACTCTGCTGGATATGTCTGATTCACACTGCTGGATATGTCTGATTCACCCTGCTGGATATGTCTGATTCACTCTGCTGGATATGTTTGATTCACACTGCTGGATATGTCTGATTCACACTGCTGGATATGGCTGATTCACACTGCTGGATATGTCTGATTCTACCTGCTGGATATGTCTGATTCACCCTGCTGGATATGTCTCATTCACTCTGCTGGATATGTCTAATTCGCCCTGCTGGATATATCCAATTCACTCTGCTGGAAATGTCTGATTTGCCCTGCTGGATATGTCTGATTTGCCCTGCTGGATATGTCACATTCACTCTGCTGGATATGTCTGATTTGCCCTGCTGGATATATCTGATTCACTCTACTGGATATGTCCGATTCACTCTGCTGGATATGTATGATTTGCCCTGCTGGATATGTCACATTCACTCTGCTGGATATGTCTGATTTGCCCTGCTGGATATGTCACATTCACTCTGCTGGATAAGTCTGATTCACCCTGCTGGATATGTCTGATTCACTCTGCTGCATATGTCTGATTCACTCTGCTGTATATGTCTGATTCACTCTGCTGTATATGTCTGATTCACTCTGCTGGATATATCTGATTTGCCCTGCTGGATATGTCACATTCACTCTGCTGGATAAGTCTGATTCACCCTGCTGGATATGTCTGATTCACTCTGCTGCATATGTCTGATTCACTCTGCTGGATATGTCTGATTTGCCCTGCTGGATATGTCTGATTCACTCTGCTGGATAAGTCTGATTCTCCCTGCTGGATATGTCTGATTCACTCTGCTGGATATGTCTGATTCATTCTGCTGGATATGTCTGATTCTCCCTGCTGGATATGTCTGATTCACTCTGCTGGATAAGTCTGATTCACCCTGCTGGATATGTTTGATTCACCCTGCTGGATATGTTTGATTCACTCTGCTGGATATGTCTGATTCACTCTGCTGATTATGTCTGATTCACCCTGCTGGATATACCTGATTCACTCTGCTGCATATATCTGATTCACTCTGCTGGATAAGTTTGATTCACTCTGCTGGATATGTCTGATTCACCCTGCTGGATATGTCTGATTCACTCTGCTGGATAAGTCTGATTCACCCTGCTGGATATACCTGATTCACTCTGCTGGATAAGTTTGATTCACTCTGCTGGATATGTCCGATTCTACCTGCTGGATATGTCTGATTCACTCAGCTGGATAAGCCTGATTCACTCTGCTGGATATACCTGATTCACTCTGCTGGATATGTCTGATTCACTCTGCTGGATATGTCTGATTCACTCTGCTGGATATGTCTGATTCACCCTGCTGGATATGTCCGATTCTACCTGCTGGATATGACTGATTCACTCTGCTGGATATGTCCGATTCACTCTGCTGGATATGTCTGATTCACTCTGCCGGATATGTCTGATTCACTCTGCTGGATATGTCTGATTCACTCTGCTGGATATGTCTGATTCACCCTGCTGGATATGTCTGATTCACCCTGCTGGATATGTCACATTCACTCTGCCGGATATGTCTGATTCACTCTGCTGGATAGGTCTGATTCACTCTGCTGGATATGTCTGATTCACTCTGCCGGATATGTCTGATTCACTCTGCCGGATATGTCTGGTTCACTCTGCTGGATATGTCTGATTCACTCTGCTGGATATGTCTGATTCACTCCGCTGGATATGTCTGATTCACCCTGCTGGATATGTCTGATTCACTCTGCTGGATAGGTCTGATTCATTCTGCTGGATATGTCTGATTCACTCTGCTGGATATGTCTGATTCACTCTGCCGCATATGTCTGATTCACTCTGCTGCATATGTCTGATTCACTCTGCTTCATATGTCTGATTCACCCTGCTCGATATGTCTCATTCACTCTTCTGGATATGTCTGATTTAGCCTGCTGGATAGGTCTGATTCACTCTGCTGGATATGTCCCATTCACTCTGCTGGATAAGTCTGATTCACCCTGCTGGATATGTCTGATTCGCCCTGCTGGATATGTCCGATTCACTCTGCTGGATATGTCTGATTCACTCTGCTGGATATGTCTGATTCGCCCTGCTGGATAAGTCTAATTCACGCTGCTGGATATGTCCGATTCACTCTGCTGGAAATGTCTGATTCACTCTGCTGGATAAGTCTGATTCACCCTGCTGGATATGTCTGATTCACTCTGCTGGATATGTCCGATTCACTCTGCTGAATATGTCTGATTTACTCTGCTGGATATGTCCGAGTCTACCTGCTGGATATATCTGATTCACTCTGCTGGATATGTCTCATTCACTCTGCTGGATATGTCTGATTCACTCTGCTGGATAGGTCTGATTCACCCTGCTGGATATGTCTGATTCACTCTGCTGGATAAGTTTGATTCACCCTGCTGGATATGTCCGATTCTACCTGCTGGATATGTCTGATTCACTCTGCTGGATAAGTCTCATTCACCCTGCTGGATATGTATGATTCACCCTGCTGGATATGTCCGATTCTACCTGCTGGATATGTCTGATTCACTCTGCTGGATATGTCTGATTCATTCTGCTGGATATGTCTGATTCTCCCTGCTGGATATGTCTGATTCACTCTGCTGGATAAGTCTGATTCACCCTGCTGGATATGTTTGATTCACCCTGCTGGATATGTTTGATTCACTCTGCTGGATATGTCTGATTCACTCTTCTGGATATGTCTGATTCACCCTGCTGGATATACCTGATTCACTCTGCTGCATATATCTGATTCACTCTGCTGGATAAGTTTGATTCACCCTGCTGGATATATCTGATTCACCCTGCTGGATATGTCTGATTCACTCTGCTGGATAAGTCTGATTCACCCTGCTGGATATACCTGATTCACTCTGCTGGATAAGTTTGATTCACTCTGCTGGATATGTCCGATTCTACCTGCGGGATATGTCTGATTCACTCTGCTGGATAAGCCTGATTCACCCTGCTGGATATACCTGATTCACTCTGCTGGATATGTCTGATTCACTCTGCTGGATATGTCTGATTCACTCTGCTGGATATGTCTGATTCACCCTGCTGGATATGTCCGATTCTACCTACTGGATATGACTGATTCACTCTGCTGGATATGTCCGATTCACTCTGCTGGATATGTCCGATTCACTCTGCCGGATATGTCTGATTCACTCTGCTGGATATGTCTGATTCACTCTGCTGGATATGTCTGATTCACTCTGCCGGATATGTCTGATTCACTCTGCTGGATATGTCTGATTCACTCTGCTGGATATGTCTGATTCACTCCGCTGGATATGTCTGATTCACCCTGCTGGATATGTCTGATTCACTCTGCTGGATAGGTCTGATTCATTCTGCTGGATATGTCTGATTCACTCTGCCGGATATGTCTGATTCACTCTGCCGGATATGTCTGATTCACTCTGCTGGATATGTCTGATTCACTCTGCTGGATATGTCTGATTCACTCCGCTGGATATGTCTGATTCACCCTGCTGGATATGTCTGATTCACTCTGCTGGATAGGTCTGATTCATTCTGCTGGATATGTCTGATTCACTCTGCTGGATATGTCTGATTCACTCTGCCGCATATGTCTGATTCACTCTGCTGCATATGTCTGATTCACTCTGCTTCATATGTCTGATTCACCCTGCTCGATATGTCTCATTCACTCTTCTGGATATGTCTGATTTAGCCTGCTGGATAGGTCTGATTCACTCTGCTGGATATGTCCCATTCACTCTGCTGGATAAGTCTGATTCACCCTGCTGGATATGTCTGATTCGCCCTGCTGGATATGTCCGATTCACTCTGCTGGATATGTCTGATTCACTCTGCTGGATATGTCTGATTCGCCCTGCTGGATAAGTCTAATTCACGCTGCTGGATATGTCCGATTCACTCTGCTGGAAATGTCTGATTCACTCTGCTGGATAAGTCTGATTCACCCTGCTGGATATGTCCGATTCACTCTGCTGGATATGTCCGATTCACTCTGCTGAATATGTCTGATTTACTCTGCTGGATATGTCCGAGTCTACCTGCTGGATATATCTGATTCACTCTGCTGGATATGTCTCATTCACTCTGCTGGATATGTCTGATTCACTCTGCTGGATAGGTCTGATTCACCCTGCTGGATATGTCTGATTCACTCTGCTGGATAAGTTTGATTCACCCTGCTGGATATGTCCGATTCTACCTGCTGGATATGTCTGATTCACTCTGCTGGATAAGTCTCATTCACCCTGCTGGATATGTATGATTCACCCTGCTGGATATGTCCGATTCTACCTGCTGGATATGTCTGATTCACTCTGCTGGATATGTCTGATTCA
The DNA here is from genome assembly GCF_964194155.1 of Cetorhinus maximus. Taxonomy (NCBI): domain Eukaryota; kingdom Metazoa; phylum Chordata; class Chondrichthyes; order Lamniformes; family Cetorhinidae; genus Cetorhinus; species Cetorhinus maximus. Next base: position 71,494,867 of record NC_135887.1, read on the forward strand.
TTCTGCTGGATATGTCTGATTCTCCCTGCTGGATATGTCTGATTCACTCTGCTGGATAAGTCTGATTCACCCTGCTGGATATGTTTGATTCACCCTGCTGGATATGTTTGATTCACTCTGCTGGATATGTCTGATTCACTCTGCTGGATATGTCTGATTCACCCTGCTGGATATACCTGATTCACTCTGCTGCATATATCTGATTCACTCTGCTGGATAAGTTTGATTCACCCTGCTGGATATATCTGATTCACCCTGCTGGATATGTCTGATTCACTCTGCTGGATAAGTCTGATTCACCCTGCTGGATATACCTGATTCACTCTGCTGGATAAGTTTGATTCACTCTGCTGGATATGTCCGATTCTACCTGCTGGATATGTCTGATTCACTCTGCTGGATAAGCCTGATTCACCCTGCTGGATATACCTGATTCACTCTGCTGGATATGTCTGATTCACTCTGCTGGATATGTCTGATTCACTCTGCTGGATATGTCTGATTCACCCTGCTGGATATGTCCGATTCTACCTGCTGGATATGACTGATTCACTCTGCTGGATATGTCCGATTCACTCTGCTGGATATGTCTGATTCACTCTGCCGGATATGTCTGATTCACTCTGCTGGATATGTCTGATTCACTCTGCTGGATATGTCTGATTCACCCTGCTGGATATGTCTGATTCACCCTGCTGGATATGTCACATTCACTCTGCCGGATATGTCTGATTCACTCTGCTGGATAGGTCTGATTCACTCTGCTAGATATGTCTGATTCACTCTGCTGGATATGTCTGATTCACTCTGCTGGATATGTCTGATTCACTCTGCTGGATATGTCTGATTCACTCTGCTGGATATGTCTGATTCACTCCGCTGGATATGTCTGATTCACCCTGCTGGATATGTCTGATTCACTCTGCTGGATAGGTCTGATTCACTCTGCTGGATATGTCTGATTCACTCTGCTGGATATGTCTGATTCACTCTGCCGGATATGTCTGATTCACTCTGCTGCATATGTCTGATTCACTCTGCTGCATATGTCTGATTCACCCTGCTCGATATGCCTCATTCACTCTTCTGGATATGTCTGATTTAGCCTGCTGGATAGGTCTGATTCACTCTGCTGGATATGTCCCATTCACTCTGCTGGATAAGTCTGATTCACCCTGCTGGATATGTCTGATTCGCCCTACTGGATATGTCCGATTCACTCTGCTGGATATTTCTGATTCACTCTGCTGGATATGTCTGATTCGCCCTGCTGGATAAGTCTAATTCACCCTGCTGGATATGTCCGATTCACTCTGCTGGAAATGTCTGATTCACTCTGCTGGATAAGTCTGATTCACCCTGCTGGATATGTCTGATTCACTCTGCTGGATATGTCCGATTCACTCTGCTGAATATGTCTGATTCACTCTGCTGGATATGTCCGAGTCTACCTGCTGGATATATCTGATTCACTCTGCTGGATATGTCTCATTCACTCTGCTGGATATGTCTGATTCACCCTGCTGGATAGGTCTGATTCACCCTGCTGGATATGTCTGATTCACTCTGCTGGATATACCTGATTCACTCTGCTGGATATGTCTGATTCACTCTGCTGGATAAGTTTGATTCACCCTGCTGGATATGTCCGATTCTACCTGCTGGATATGTCCGATTCTACCTGCTGGATATGTCTGATTCACTCTGCTGGATATGGCTGATTCACTCTGCTGGATATGTCTGATTCACCCTGCTCGATATGTCTCATTCACTCTGCCGGATATGTCTGATTCACTCTGCTGGATATGTCTGATTCACTCTGCTGGATATGTCTGATTCACCCTGCTGGATATGTCTGATTCAGTCTGCTGGATATGTCTGATTCACTCTGCTGGATATGTCTGATTCACTCTGCTGCATATGTCTGATTCACCCTGCTCGATATGTCTCATTCACTCTGCTGGATATGTCTGATTTAGCCTGCTGGATTGGTCTGATTCACTCTGCTGGATATGTCCCATTCACTCTGCTGGATAAGTCTGATTCACCCTGCTGGATATGTCTGATTCACTCTGCTGGATATGTCTGATTCGCCCTGCTGGATATGTCTGATTCACTCTGCTGGATATGTCTGATTCGCCCTGCTGGATAAGTCTAATTCACCCTGCTGGATATGTCCGATTCACTCTGCTGGATACGTCCGATTCACTCTGCTGGATATGTCTGATTCACTCTGCTGGATATGTCTGATTCGCCCTGCTGGATAAGTCTAATTCACCCTGCTGGATATGTCCGATTCACTCTGCTGGATATGTCCGATTCACTCTGCTGGATATGTCTGATTCATTAAGTTGGATATGTCTGATTCACCTGATGGTTTTTCTTACTTGCCACTGGTCGAGATCAGCAATTTAATGGGATGAAACTGCCAATGTGGATCCATGAAATAGAATTAAACAGTACCTTCCCACTCCTGTGCTCTTTTCCCATAGTTCTGCATGTTATTCCTTTGCAAATATGTATGTAATGCCTTTTTGAAAGCAATGGTTGAATCTGCTTTCAATTTACTTTCAGGCAGCACATTCCAGCTCATAACAACTCTGCATAAAAATATTCTCCGTCTTTTACGCCCTGAATTATTGCCAATTATCTTAAACCTGCATCTTCTGAGGCAGAAGTTTTAGCTTGGCGGGCAGGCTCGCACCCAACCTGCTCGAGCATTAACTAAAGCACATTGATGCCAAGCTTGCTGACGTTAGCACACACTCTCGCAATTTTTCTCTCGGCGGGCGCGCTTGGAGCCGGAGTCGTGCCTACCATTAATTAAATGGCCAGTTAAGGCCCTTGAGGCACCAATTGTCACCGACTTTACGTAGCCCGTGCGATTTTTAGGCCGCCGCATGGGCAAAATGGGCAGGTGGGCAGACCCCAATTTGCACAACCTCATCCACGAGCGGGATAAGAGGGGTCAGGGCCTTGTCAATGCAATTAGTGAAGATTTTGGGATATCATTTGCTGCTGGTTGCTTCTGTGAACAGAACAGCTTCATCTCACTTCACAGCTACATTCAGAGAATTTAGAGGCTTCAGTTCAGGACTCAGTTGTTTTCCAGGCCCCCAGAGGATTCACACCGTGCGGGGCCTTCCAGGTATCAGACAGCCTTCCCTTACCCTGGTAATGGGCCAGATGGGAGAGGAGGCCAGGTGTACTTATGCAGCTTCCAGGGGAGTGACCTGTGGGAGGAGAGGCACAGAACCAAGGCACGCAGGGCCGACAGGAAGTGCAAGGCGGAAGGGGCCGCAGAAGACGCTACTATCCTGCTGCCAGGGTTTACAAACGGCAATGCAGCTACCTCAATATGTCTGAGGTTCAGTGCCGAAGGGGTCTCCGTCTCTCAAGGGAGACAGTGACCTCCATCTGTCAGATGATTGGCCCTGAGTTCAGCTCCAACTGTGTGGGTGGACACCCCATGCCAGTGGCGCTGAAGGTCACAGTGGCCCTCAACTTTTATGCCTCCGGCTCTTTTTAGGGGTCAGTGGGGGATCTGTGTGGAGTGTCCCAATCAGCTGTCCACAGTTGCGTCAAACTGGTGACAGATGCTCTGTTCAGGTGTGCATTGACTTTCATTCAATGCGATATGGACGAGACCAGCCAGACAGAGTGAGCCAGAGGCTTCGCAGTGATTGCTGTGTTCCCCCGCATCCAGGGTGCAATCGACTGCACACATGTGGCTATCAAGACACCAGCGGATGAGCCCGGTGCCTTTGTCAACAGGAAGGGGTTCCACTCCATGAATGTCAAGATAGAGCGTGACCACAGGATGCAGATTTTGCAAGTCTGTGCAAGGTACCCTGGCAGCTCCCAAAGACACTTACATTCTGAGGCACTCCCAGGTGCCGGGGCTCTTCAGTGCTCCAGCCCGGCTGGATGGATGGCTTCTGGGTGACAAGGGCTATCCCCACAAAAGGTGGCTCATGACGCCTCTCTGCCATCCATGAACACAGGCCGAGCAGTGGTACAACAGGAGCCACGCCTCCACAAGGGCAGTGGTAGAGAGAGTCATCGGTCTTCTCAAGATGCGCTTCCGATGCCTGGACCATTCAGGAGGCGCATTCCAATACCCCCCAGATCATGTGTCACTGATAGTGGTTGCGTGCTGCACTCTCCACAATCTGGCGCTGGAAAAGGGGGACACAGCGGAGGAAGAAGATGTTGACGCAGCTGCACAGGCAACAGATGATGAGTCCAGTAGTGAGTCCGAGGACGAGCACTGTGAGGAGAACACTGAGGGCATAGATGCTGACCTGGGCAGCCACCAGGGAGGCAGGGACACCCAGGGTGCTTTGATCCAACGCTCCTTCAGCTAGATTACCAAATAAGAACCACTACCACATGCCAGGGCTGCAGACTCCATACTCGACCCTTGACAGGACCAGTTCCTTGGTCAACAACATACACCATGTGCCTTTGCAATGAAGTTTCAAGAGACACACATCAATCATAACATCATGGCCTACCCTGCACCTACAGAACAAATAAAGCAGACAGAGGACAGTTGCAGAAAATAACATCTCATTTACTTATGAATGTGAAACATTGCAGGAATTAACATGAACCAGTGTTTTCCATCACACCATTAAAAAAACGAAAAGAAAAATTGGGGAACCAAATATCACCCGTGATAAGGCCGTGTTGTGCTTAAGGTGCTTTAAGTTTTCACTTGCGGGTGCTACATCTAGGTACTCCCCCCTCACTGGCACCGGCATTGGAGACAGCCTGCTCACTCTGCTGTCTTGTTGGCCTTGATGACCTTGGCAGACGTCTTCTGGCCAGTGGATCCTGTGCTAGCCCCGCCTGGGAGGGAGTGGCCAGTGGCACGGCTGGCATCTCCCCAGTCGCCGCAGCCTCATCGGATGCCACAGTCACTGGCAGAGGAATGGAGGAGTTGCTGCCGTCATCCGGAGTGCCCTGAGAGGAGCCCGAAGAGACGACAGGCAGCTCATGTGCCAACGTCAGATCGCATTGAACTTCCCTGCTCATCACTGATGGACGGGCATCTAGCTGGGATACTGGGTGCCCAATCCATCTCCCACACTGACAGTGACCACGAGGTCATTGCCGGTGTGGGGGCTTGCAGGTCTGTACGCATCCCCAGGAACCCCTGATTGAGACCCTGGAGGAGCCTCTCTATGAGAGTCGCACTCTCTCCATGGAGGAGGCATTGCACTCGGCCATGAGGGTCAACGCAGTGGTCATGCTCCGCAGGGAGTCCTCCACCCTGGAGACCATGGTACACATTCCCTCATGTATCTCTGCCAGATCCTCCCGCACACCCTGCTGAACATCCAGCATCTGCTGCCTAATGGACGACTCCAGAGGCTCATCATCAGCAACCGACTGAGCATGTTCCTGGTCCCCAGCAGTCCTCCAACTGCCGGTACCCTGGGCACTGTCTGCCTCTGCCTGCACCTCAAGCGAGTGTGAAGTGCCTTCACCAATGTGCACTGATTGACTACATGGGGATGTTATGCACACCAAGGTGCTGGTATCTGTGCTGGCGCCTGCTTGACAGAGAGGGTGTGATGAAGGTGTGTGTTGAGCATGGTGGTCCTCAGGGGTCAGGGGTGGGCCCTCAGGTTCCTCATAGCGAACAGCTGTTGGTGAGCCTAAAAGGGAGAAGAAGGGTATGTCATTAGTTTAAGTCATGACACTGTCGCTGTGCATGCCTGGCATCCTGATGAGACAGGGATATGCATCATGATGCCCTTGTCTTTCGATTATCAATGGGGTTTCCAGGTTCAAGGCTCACATCAATATAGAGACTACACTAGAATGGTTGCAATAATCGACATTCTCGCCTCAGTGCACTGCATTCTTACCTTCTTCTGGCAACCCAACCTCACCGTGGACGCTTGGCCAAAGTGCATGGTGCCTCTCCAGCTTCAGGACCTCCTGCTTGTATCGTATGAGGATGAGGAGGCATGGGGGTCCCCCACCATTCCGCGACCTCTCAACATTGTTAGGGGATGTTTTCTCCTGAAAGGGCAGAGGAGCATTGATTAGTCCACCCTGTACCTGCAGTGCCATTGCAGCCTGGCCAAACCCCACCTGAGGAAGACCTCTCAGGGCTCAGCCGATTCGTGACTCTGGGGCCGCAAGGCACTCAGTCCAAGCAGTCAGGGCTCACCCCCTTGGCCAGCTCCTGCCTCACTGACATTTGCCACTCACACTGTAACACCTCTGAGGTCCATGGGAGGATGGGCAGCTCTTAACTGTTCTGCAAAGTGACCCATGCCAACACATTACTCACCCTTCCTGATTGCAGCAGATCATTGGAGTGCTTCCAGTATTGGACCCATGTGCACCTCACCATGTCGTGGCTGCTGGCCCTGGATGCCACCTCCTCCCAGGCTTTTTTGGTGAGGCGGGGGGACATCCTTCTCCTGTCCCTGGGGACAAGGGTTTCTCTCCTTGTTGCCACCTCCTTCAGGAGGGCAGTGAGGCACTCATCTGAGAAACATGGGGCCACCTGCCCCGTCAGCCTGCCCTCTTACCTGCCATGTCCAGCTGATACGGTTTCCACTGACAAGACTTCCGCGTCCTTCAGTGGCAGCCTTCCAGGGGCTGCCGAAGCCACATTTGAATCGGCCACCGGGTTGCCATTAGACCCCACTGACATCATGCCCCCATCTCTTCACGCTCATTCCCAAGCCTTGTATCACGCTGGGCGGGTCTTAATTGGCCCGCCCTTTATAAAATCGCAGAGCACTGCCAATTGCGGGTGGTGGTCAGCTTCCCAGCAGCCCCCACTGATCCCACATGCCGAAGGCTAAATTCTGCCTCTGGTTACCGATCCTCTTGCCAGAGCAAAGAGCTTCTTCTCAGCTAGTCTATCAAAACCCTTTGCAATTCTGAACTCTATCAAATCTCGTTAATCTTCTCTGCTGTAAGGAGAACAATTAAGCTTCTCCAGTCGCTCCACACAACTGAAGTCTCTTATCCCTGACACCATTGTGGAAAATCTCCTCTGCACCCTCTCCACAGCTTTGACATCCTTCCTAACATGGTCTAATGTTTAGAATCTTTTGTAGCATAAAGACAGGCTGGAAAAAGTAGATTTCTGAATACTTTCTACATCCACAGAACAAGATCTACCACTGTTGCAAAGGAGAACGACATTGACCAGACCTGATAAAAGTTCATCAGCAAAAAATGTTAACTCTGTTTCTCTTTCCATAGATGCTGCCTGACCTGGTAAGTATTTCCAGCATTTTCTGTTTTAATTGGTAAGATTCTATGCTTTTTTAATAAACACTTGTATATTAAAATAAACCTCATTGGAATTTTCCCATGTGATATTTCAATACAAACAGCCATACATAACTTGGCAGTTTGTTTCACTAACATAAATCTTCCGGTGTAGGTGGCTGTTAAAGAATGCACTGTGAGCACATGAGAGAATGAGGACTGTCTGTACATAGTACCTTCCCCTCTTGGGGGGGTTCTTGCACAAAGTGTATCCTTGTTTTTGAGAGAAATTATGGCTCCTTCTAATGCTTCTCTTCTATATCCCCCTTGGCTTCCTCCTTTCAACTGGCTCAATGATATGCAGGCTTGAAGCCAGGTGACCTGCTCCCAGATCCTACACCAGTATTGATTTGAAAACAGTCTATGTAATTACAATGCAAATGCTGGACCATCTGATTTCATCCATCTCCTTCTACTCATAGACCAAAAGCCTCTCAGGTGGATGTAAAAGATTCTATTCCATGCCATGATTTTGAAGAACACAACAGGAGCCCTCCCACCACCACCGCTACCCCACCCCCCCACCCCCCAGCCCTCCCTACCCCCGCTGCCCCCTGCCGAGTGTCCTGGCCAATGTCTAATCTTCAACCAACATCACTAGAGCAAATTATCTGGTCATTATCACATTGCTGTTTGTGGGATCTGGCTGTGTGTAAATTGGCTGCCACGATTTCTACAACAGTTCAAAAAGTTATTCATTCACAGGGTGTGGGCAGCACCAGCAAGGCCAGTAGTCATTTCTTATCCCAAACTGCCCTTGAAAAGGTGGTGGTGAGCTGCTTTCTCAAATACAACTGAGTGGCTTGCTCAGCCATGTCAGATGGCAGTTAAGAGTCAATCACAGAGTCACCCAGGCTGGACAAGGACGACAGAGTTCCTTCCCTGAAGGATATTAGTGAACCAAATGTTTTTATGACAATCCAGTACTTTCATGGTCACCATTACTGATACTAACCTTTTATTTCAGATCTATTTAATGAACTGAATCTGGATATGAATTCATGTCTCCGGATTATTTGCCCAGGTCTCTGGATTACTAGTTCGGCAATGTAACCAGCATGTTATTTTACCCCTAAAAGTAGCTGTAAAGGGCTTTGGGATGTCCAGTGACTGTGAAAGGCACTATATAGATGCAAATCTTTCTTTTTAATCTGTCCAAACGACACGCTTTCTGTAAGACACCTAAGAGCTGAAAGGAATGGAAGGGCTCCTTGACTCAGTGAAAGCCCTGTTGAAGTAATGAGGAATTGTTGGCCCTTTTTCTATTAGGTGCTTACTGGGTGTGTCAGTCATTGCCTAACCCAGTTGAGCAGATTGAGGTTCAGCCACCCATGAATAAACTCTGAAACGAATGCAGTTATGAGATTCCAATCCTGCACATATTGAGATTATCTAGCTGATGAACACAGACGGCGGTTTCTGTCGGTATCCAAGTCATTCCTTTCTGTGTAGTCTACATAGAATTTGTGCTCATGTCATCGCTATCGGGAGGTAATAGCTTCATTACAACAGCAAATTACTGTGGTTGCTGGAACTATGCAACAAAAACAGAAAATGCTGGAAATACTCATCAGGTCAAGCAGCATCTGTGGAGAAACAGGGTTAATATTTCAGATCAATGAATCTTTGTCGAAAACAGAAAACAATTTGAGGCGAGCAGGTTTTAAACAGGTATGGAGACGGGAAAATGGGGGTTGAAGGTGATGAACAAAAGGGAAGGTCCGTGAAGGAGAGATTAAATGACAAAAGGGATGGCGATGCGAAATAACAGGGAAAGGTAATGGGGCAAGTAAAGAAACAAAAGGTGGGTCTATAGGAGTACACCTATAGCAATAGCAATAGCAGAATCATTACCAACACCTGCCATCCAAAAAGTTGGGGGCAGAGGTTACGGTCTGAAATTGCTGAACTCAATGTTGGGTCCAGAAGGCTGTAAAGTGCCTATACAAAAGATGGAATGCTGGTCCTCAAGCTTACATTGATCTGCAGGAGATTGAGGACACAGTGGGAGTGGAGCAGAGAATTAAAATCACATACATCCCAAAGCTCAGGATCATGCTTCTGGACCTTCTATTTTATTCATTCATGGGATGTGGGAATGCTTGGCAAGGCCAGCATTACCCACCCCTAACTGCCCTTTAGAAGGTTGTGGGGATGTCACTTTCTTGCACTGTTGCAGTAAGTCTGGTGAAGGTGCTCCCACACTGCTGTAAGATACAAAGCTCAAAAATTTTGATCGAGCAACAATAAAGAGACTGCGATATAGTTCTAAGTTAGGATGGTGTGTGACTTGGAGGGGAACTTGCAGATAAGATAAGGCTGAAACATTCGCAACAATCTTCAGCCTTAAGTGCTGAGTGGATGATCCATCTCAGTCTCCTCCCAAGGTCCTCAGCATCACAGATGCCAGTCTTCAGCCAATTCGATTCATTCCACGTGGTATCAAGAAACGACTGAAGGCACTGGATACTGCAAAGGCTATGGGCCCTGACAATATTCGGGCAACAGTACTGAAGACTTGCACTCCAGAACTTGCCGCTCCCCTAGCCAAGCTGTTCCAGTACAGCTACAACACTGGCATCTGCCCAGCAATGTGGAAAATTGCTCAGGTATGTTCTGTACACAAAAAGCACAAAATCCAACCTGGCCAATTTCTGCCCCATCAGTTTCCTCTCCATCATCAGTAAAGTGATGGAAGGTGTCATCAACAGTGCTATCAAGCGTCACTTGCTTAGTAATAACCTGCTCACTGACGCTCAGTTTGGGTCAAGGGTGTCACGGAGTACCTGCAGGACATCCTTTGGGGTTGGGGGGTGGTGGTGGGGAGCAGGGGCGGGGGGGGGGGGGGGGGGGGGGGGTGGTGGTGGTGGTGAGGGGGATTAGCCAGAATTCGTGGTCCACATTGGTACCAACGACATAGGTAGGAAGAGGGATGAGGTCCTGAAAGCAAATTTCAGGGAGATAGGAAGGAAATTAAAAAGCAGGACCTCAAGAGCAGCAATGTCAGGATTACTCCCAGTGCCAAGTGCTAGTAAGCATAGGAATAGGAGGATTGATCGATTAAATACCTGGCTGGAGAATTGGTGTAGGAGGGATGGCACCAGATTTCTGAGGCATTGGGACCAGATCTGGGGCAGGTAGGACCTGTACAAGCGGGTTATATCTTAACAGGGCTGGGACTAATATACTCGCAGGGAGATTTGTTAGTGCTGTTGGCGTGGGTTTAAACTAGCTTGTCAGTGGGGGGGTGGGAACCTGACGGGTGGCCCAAATTGGAAGGAAGTAATGTTGGTAAAAGGAAGTAGTAGTGAGACCAGGAGGTAGGAGAAACAAAGCAGAGCACTGAATATGCTTCAAATGCGGAATGATGTCAAAAAGGCAAAGCTATAGATGCTGTACCTGAATGCGTGCTGCATTCACAATAAGGTAGATTATCTAAAAAGCACTAATAGAGGTAAATGGGTATGATATAATTGCCATTACGGAAACATGGCTGCGTAGTGACCAAGACTGGGAACTGAATATTCAAGGACATTCGACATTTAGGAAGGACAGGCAAGAAAGGAAAGGAGGTGGAGTTGCACTAATAATAAGGGATGCGATCAGTGCATCAGTAAGGGAGAATCTCAGATCAGAAGAACAATGTGTGAAATCTGTTTGGTAGAGCTAAGAAACAGCAAAGGGCAGCAGACATTGGTTGGAGTTGTTTATAGGCCACCAAATAGTGATGGTACTGTGGGGCATGGTATTAATCAGATAAGAGAAGCATTGCAGCATTGACAATACAGTAATCATGGGTGACTTCAATCTGCATATAGACTGGGTAAACCAATTGAGCACTAATGCTGTGGAAGATGAGTTTCTGGAACTTGTTAGAGATGGTTTTCTAGTGCAGTATGTTGAGAAGCTGACTAGAGGACAGGCTATTTTAGATCTAGTATTATGTAATGAAAAAGGGCTAATTAATAATCTTGTAAAAGAACCTTTAGGGATGAGTGACCACAATATGATAGGATTTTACATTATGTTTCAAAGTGAGGTAGTTCACTCTGAAGCAAGGGTGTTAAAGTTGAATAAAGGAAATTATGAAGACATGAGGGACAAATTAGCTGAGGTGAATTGGGACTATCCATTGACTGTACACAGGCAATGGATAGTCTTCAAAGAATTATTACATAGCTTACAGCACCTATACATTCCTTCAAGGTGCAAAAGCCCAAAAAAAGTCAGCCAACTGTGCTGACAAAGGAAGTTAAGGATCGTATAAGATTTTTAAAAAAAGGCTTATAAAGTTGCCAGAAGTAGTTGTAAACCTGAGGATTGGGAGGTTTTTAGAATACAGCAACGGAAGATCAAGAAGCTGGTAAAGGGAAAATAGAATATGAAGCAAAAAAATATAAAAATGGACCTGTAAAAGCTTCTATAGGTATGTAAAAAGGAAGCATTTGGCTAAGACAAATGTGGGTCAATTGCAAGCAGACTCAGGAGAATTCATAATGGGAAATAGAGAAATGGCAGAGAAGCTTAATGATTACTTTGTGTCTGTTTTCACTGAAGAAGATACAGGAAATCTCCCAGATTTGGAGATCCAAGGGACTAGGGAAAATGGGGAGTTGAAGGAAATTAGCACAAGTAAGAAGGTTGTATTGAAGAAATTAATGGGACTGAAAGTTTATAAGTCCCCGGGACCTGATATTCTGCATCCCAAAGTGTTGAAAGAGATTGCTATAGAGATAGTGGATCCATTGGTGATAATTTTCCAAAATTCTATAGATTCTGGAATGGCTCCAGAAGATTGGAAGGTAGCAAATGTCACCCCACTATTTAAGAAGGGAGGGAAAGAGAAATAAGGGAACTACATATCTGTTAGCCTTACATCAGTAGTATGGAAAATGATAAAATCTATTATAAAGGATGTGATAAATGGATACTTGGATAATCATGATCTGATTGGGCATAGTCAACATGGATTTGCAAATGGCAAATCATGTTTTATGAATTTGTTGGAATTTTTTGAGGATGTTACTAACAGAATTGATAAAGAGTCGATGAATGTAGTATACTTAGATTTTCAGAAGGCTTTAGATAAAGTTCCCCACAGGAGGTTGATTAGCAAAATAAAAGCACATGGGGTAGGAAGCAATATACTGGCATAGATTAAGGATTGGCTACCAGGCAGAAAACAGAGAGTAGGAATAAATGGGTCATTCTCATGTTGGCAGGCTGTGACTAGTGGGGTACTGCAAGGATCAGTACTTGGGCCCCAGCTGTTCACAACATATATCAATGATTTGGATGTGGGGACCAAATGTATTATTTTCATGTTTGCATTTGATACAAAGCTAGGTGGGAATGTGTGTTGTGAGGAAGATGTAAAGTGGTTACAGAAGGATTTGGACAGACTTAGTGAGTGGGCAAGAACATGGCAGATGGAATATAATGTGGAAAAGTGAGGTTATCCACTTTGGTAGAAGGAACAAATGTGCAGAGTATTTCCTAAATGGAAAGAGATTTGAAAGTGTAGATGTACAAAGGGACCTGGGTGTCCTTGTCCATAAGTCACTGAAGGCTAACATGCAGGTGCAGCAAGCTATTAGGAAGGCTAATGGAATGTTAGCCTTTATCGCAAGAGGATTTGAGTACAGGAGTAGTGAAGTCTTGCTTCAATTGTATAAAAGCTTGGTTAGACTGCACCTGGAGTACTATGCGCCATTTTGGTCCCCTTACCTCAGAAAGGATATTATTGCCATAGAGGGAGTGCAACGAAGGTTCACCAGACTTGTTCCGGGGCTGTCTTATGAAAGGAGAATGGGCAAACTGGGCCTGTATCCTCTAGAGTTTCGAAGAATGAGAGGTGATCTCATTGAAACCTACAAAATACTTAAAGGAATAGACAGGGTAGATGCAGGTAAGATGCTTCCCCTGGGTGGGGAATCTAGAACCATGGGTCACAATTTCAGAATAAGCAGGAAGCCACTTAGGACTGAGATGAGGAGAAATTTCATTACTCAGAGGGTTGTGAATCTTTGGAATTCTCTACCCCAGAGGACCGTGGAAGCCCAATCATTGAGTATGCTTAAGGTAGAGGTTGATAGATTTCTGATTAACAATAACATAAAGGGTTATGGGGATAGTGTGGGTAAAAGGCATTGAAGTGTTCGATTAGCCATGATCGTATTGAATGGCGGAGCAGGCTCAAGAGGCGAATGGTCTTCTGTTCCTCTGTTTCCTACATTACAACAGTGACAAAACTTCAAAAGTGTTTAATTAGCTGTGTGTAATTTTTGGCAATTCGGAGGTTGTGAAATGTATTATATAAATGCAAGGTCTTTCTTTCTGAGAACATACACAGTGTCAAGTGGTGTACACGTGTTTAACAGAATTTACATTCTCCTGTTGCAGAATTTGGGCCGGATTGTTGAAAACACTGACTTTGAGGTTCTGCAAAATACTAAGAACCATGTGTACAATACAAATGGATTGAGGGCAGAAGTTTCTAGGAGAATCCTGGAACAGGCTCGTGGGGCTGAATAGCCTTCTCCTAGTTTTAGGAGAACTCCTGGCAGAAGTGACAGAACATTGGCAACATTGGCAGGTAACTCAGTAATATGACAACCATTTTATAAAATCCAGGACATTTAATTACCGCAAATTTATTTCAAATGATATTAAAATTACAATCCTGATTTGTAGATGGTGGACAGGCTTTGGGCAGTCAGGAGGTGAATTACTTACTGCAGAATTCTCAGCCTCTGATCTACTCTTGTAGCTACAGTATTTACATGGATAGTCCAGTTCAGTTTCTGGTCAATGGTAATTCCAGGGTGTTGATGGTGGGGGACTCAGGCATTGTAATGCCAAGAGAGGATGGTTAGATTCTCTCTTGTTGGAGATGGTCATTGCCTGACACTTGTGTGGTATGAACTTTACTTGCCATTTATCAGACCAAGTCTGAATGTTGCCCAGGACTTGCTGCATGCAGGCACAGACTGCTTCATTATCTGAGGAGTCGCATATGGTACCAATCATTCTGCAATCATGAGCGAACAACCCCATTTCTGACTGTATGATGGAAGGAAGGTCATTGATGAAGCAGCTGAAGATGGTAGGGCCTGGGACACTACCCTGAGGAACTCCTGCAGTGATGTCCTGGAACTGAGTTTATTGACCTCCAACAACCACAACCATCTTGCCTTTGTGCTAGGTATGACTCCAACCAATGGGGAGCTTTTTCCCAATGATTCCCATTGGCTTCAGTTTTGCTAGGGCGCCTTGATGCCACACTCGGCCAAATGCTGTCTTCATGTCAAGGGCAGTCGCCCTCACCTCACATCAACTCCTGAATTCAACTTTTTTGTCCATGTTTGGACCAAGGCTGCACTGAGGTCTGGAGCCAAGGGCCCCTGGCAGAATCCAAACTGAACATCAGTGAGCAGGTTATTGCTGAGTAGGGCACTTGATAGCACTGTCGACGATACCTTCCATCACTTTGCTGATGATTGAGAGTAGACTGGCGGAATAGTCCTGCCTTTGTGGATGGACATACCTGGGCAATTTTCCACATTGTCAGAAAATGCCAGTGTTTTAGTGGTATTGGAACTTGGTTAGAGGTGCGGTTAATCTGAAGAAAAAGCTTTTAGAGCTACTGTCGGGATATTGTTAAGGCCCATAGCCTTTGCAGTATCCAGTGCTTTTAGTAATTTCTTGATATCAATTGGAGTGAATAGAATTGGCTGAAGACTGGTATCTGTGATGCTGGGGAGCTCAGGAGGAAGCTAAGATCACTCGACATATCTGGCTGAAGATGGTTGCACTAACGTGTTGGGCTCCCCCATCATTTAAGATGGGGGTGTTTGTGGAGCCTCTTCCTCTGGTTAGTTGTTTAATTGCCCACTGCCATTAGCGACTGGATGTGGCAGGACTGCAGAGCTTTGATCAAAATCATTGGTTGTTGGGTTGCTTAGCTCTGTCTATCACATGCTGTTTCCGCCATTTGGCATGTAGTCATGTTGTAGCTTCACCATGTTGGCTCCTCATTTTTATGTGTACCTGCAGCTGCTCCTGGTTTGCTCACCCACATTCCTCTTTGAACCAGGGTTGATCCCCTGGCTTGATGGTAACGATTGAGTGAGGAATATGCTGAGCCACAAGGTAACAGATTGTGCATGAATACAATTCTGCTGCTATCAACATGGAGGAGTACTGATTCATGAGACATTATGGGGTCTGGAGTCAATATTGAGGACTCCGCTTCTGACTGTATACCACTATGACACCAACTCTAGTGGTCTTCCTGTCACTGGGACAGGACCTACCCATGGATGGGGATAGAGGAGTCTAGGACATTGGCTGTAACTATGTCAGGCTGTTACTGACTAGTTGTGGGACAGCTCTCCCAATGTGGTGTGCCTTTAGTCTTTCCAGTGCCTATGTCGATGCCAAGTGGTCCATCCACTTTCATCCCTTTTTGGCTTTTTTGTCGCGGTTTGATAAACTGAGTAACTTACAGAACGTAGTTAAGAGTCAACCATACTGCTGTGGGTCTGTAGTCAAATGTAGGCCAGACCAGTTAAGGATGGCAGATTTCAGGACGGCAAAGAACCAGATGGCTTTTTATGGCAAACCAGTAGTTTCATGGTCATCATCAGAGTTGTTAATTAATTGAATTTAAATTCCACCATCTGCTCTGAGATTTGAACTTGTGTTTCCAAGAATTAGCCTGGGCTCCTGGTTTACTAGTGCAGTAGCATTACCACTAAAATATGCTACCATCTCCCGATGATGATAACTTATGACAGCAGGATACATGTTCATTTAAAATAAGCTGTAGGAAAGGACTTGTAGGATTCAATAGCCCTCTGATCATTTTGTCTCACAAGTGACCAGCATGATGATTGCAAGCTGAAACCTTGGGGTTGATGTGCCTAAAGGGAGTTTGGTTGCCACTTACAACAGAGCACAGTCCTTGCAAAGATGATTTTGATTAACTATAAAACACTCAACCAATTTTGTTGAGCCTGATGTTAGTGATTAAGAGACCATTGCATATGAATGCATAAAACAATCCACACATGAAATATTTGCCATCCAGTGTGAATGTTCACCCACACTGTAGTTCAGCTCTGCTCACACGGTCAGCCAGATTCTGAAGTTCATGCAGCAGTCAATGATTAAAGATACTTCCATCGCGTACAGAGGATTTTAGGTTTACAGAAGAGCTTTGCTACGGGCCAAAGTTATTTCCTGCCCACAGAGTCTTAGACAATGCCCTTTTCTTCTATTGGATGGTGAGATGGGTCGAGGCCGCATTGTCTCATTTGTATAGCGATATCAAACAGATAATCATAGCATTCACACCTGCAGAGGGAGAAGGGAGACACAGAAATGAAGAGACTTAACATGCATTGCTTGGGGACAGTGAATAGGGTAACCGGCACAGACTGCACTCACATTGTTTTAGCATTTTGCCATGTCTTCCCCCACACATAGATGCCATGGCGCCGAACTAGGACAGCACAGGAGTCTGGGTACTCCTCCATGGCACGAGCCATTCGTTCCTTCAGGTCCTTCTCTTCTGGTGTATTTTCTATAATAGGGACCACCAGCAGATCATCATACCTGGCAAATACAAAACATTTAAAAAGACTTTTTATTGTAAAACAAGAAAACCATTTCTCTTGTGTTTGAATTTGTGCAATGATTTCATCCTTCGACAAGATATAGGAAATTTACAGACTTAGCGAGCTAGATTTCTTACGTGGAAGTACCTTCACCACATGGGGAGCGTTGAAGGAGCTGGCTCCCCACCTATTTCTCCAGGACACCTAGAGATGTTGGCCTTGCCAATGAAGCCCACATTCCAAGAATGGTTTCCTAAATACTAACAAAGATCTAAAAGTGATCAGATTATTCCCATTTTAAATAGAAATGACCCACCGTTTCTTTTACTTTCAAAGGATATCCCAAAACAAGCATAAAGAACTGAGCATCCAGTTCTTATTGCTGAAGTGTAGCTCTAATGATTGTCTTTATATTTATTAACTTTAGCACTCGTTTACCTGTGTGGGTGTGACTAGGATAAAATTAACATTGTTCTCACACTGGAGCCTGTGATCTTCAAGTCCAGGTCCACATTCCCACTGCACAGGGTAGTTAAGGTACTTTGGACCAGCAAGTGAGGGCAAGTGAAAGCTGAAATGTCACTAATCAGTTGTGGCAAGTTTTTCTGTCAACAATGGAATTTTCCCAGAATTGCACTAAGTGCGGGAGCGGGTGGGTAAAATGGAATCATGCCCGCCGACAAAAATGGTAGGTTTTCACGCCGTATCTTCCCGAGTCGCCTCATTATTAATGCATTCCTGGGAAACACATTGTTTCCATAGCGGGTGGGCTCTCATTTGCCCGCTCGCCATCACCCCGCTGTTGCATCACGCTGGCTGCCATCTTTAAAAGGCAGCCGTCAGCACAGCACTCATCGCTACCAGCTCACCACCGTTGTCCGGGAGACATGTCCAGCAAAGGCAAAAAGACTGCAGCCCCCCGCTTCAACGACAGGTCCCTCAAGCGACTGCTGGATGCCTTGGAGGCCCACTGGGATGTGCTTTACCCCCGCTCTGGCCGCCGGATGGGTAGCAATGTCACCAACCCGGCTTGAGAGGGAGTGGCATCGGTGGTCAGCACAAACGCCCTGCAGAAGAGAACAGCCACCCAGTGCTGCAAAAGGATGAATGATCTCCTCCATTCTGGCAGGATAAGTCACTCTTTTCATCACTCCCCACTCTCACACTCACAAACCCATCACACATTCACAGGGCCCTCACTCACTGCCAGTGCAAGAGACATCACCATTCACTCTCCACACATACCGTCATTGTCCTCATCCCGTCCATTGGACCACTCACCACCCACACAGGCCAGGCATACTTATCATCTGGCCCGGCAGGATCCTGATACACTCTCCCCATCTCTATCCATGCAGGACAAACTGGCTCACAACAGGAGGGAAAGGTCGCAGACAGGTGGAGAGATGCCGGAATTCAACATTCTGACAGAATTCGAAAACAGAGCCATCCAGCTGGCCGGCGATGACTGAGACCGGTCCTGTGCTGACAGCGAGGTCGGCGCTGCTCTACCAAGTGAGGATCCAGCAGCGCAACATCCATCAGATAATCATGCCATGAGTGATGTGTCCTCTTTCACAGGCCACTGCCATGCACTAATTATCTCCCCTTGCTTCCACAGTCACATCTGCCAAACAGCTGACGGAGCCCATGACCCAGGGCCTCCAATCTAGCTCCGAAGAGGAATCTGAAGGCACCCTCCCTGAAGTCCCGTCACAGTGCTCACCCACACCCTCCACCAGCGCAGAGACACACACCTCAGTGGGACCTAGCTTTAGAATAACCTCGGGGTCACAATCTGGTGAGCACATTGCACTTTCTGATCCACAGCAGACGGAGGCAGGGACTTCCCAGGTCCCCGGCACTCGGAGGAATGCTGGAGGCCAGAGCATTGCTGAGTCAGAGTCAGATGACGAGCCTCTGGAGTTGGTTGTGTCACAGTTGCTGCAGCTGCAAAGGCAAGCTCAAGAACATCAGGAAGAGATGTCCGCTGTACTCCTCAGATTGCAAGGCACGATGGAGGAGTCAGTTCATCTTCAGACTGAGGTGATAGCAGCAGCATTGCGATGCACCGAGTTTCAACGCTGGTAGGATGGTGGCTGCCAAGGAGACCTTGGTCCAGCACGTCACTCCAGCACTACTGTGCGGGCTTAACTCCATTGCTGATGCCATAGTTAGCCTCCAACAGTGTGTACATGAGAGGGATGCTGGGCAGCTCGATCTCACTCCAGCTATCCCCTCCGTTCACAGAGTCGGCCAGGGGCCCTTGGGCACCCATAGGGAGGATAATCAGCAGGTGCACGCTCCGGGGCCATCCACCCAGGTGACTCTGGGAGTGACTGGCCCAACCGAATCCTATCTTCCTTTGACCTCAGCAGACCAAGTTTCACAGGCTGAGGAGGGTACCACTGTGGCACAGCAGGACCCCGAAAGCACGTCGGTACCCTCCAAGTCTCTGCCCTCCAGAGGACGCCCGCCAAAGTCATCACAGACAGGGCATCACAGTCAGCAGGCTGCCTCTACCTCTGCTGTGGATTTTCAGGGAGCACCAAGACGTAGCGGCAGGGTTAGGAAAGTTAGGTAAAAGTAGTTGCACAGCCTGGCCAGGGGTATTGATCACTTGTACATAATATTCACTATTGTCAATAAACTCCAAAGAATGTCACCCTGCTTTTGGCTCCTTGTTCTGATGAGCAGTGTTCTTGTTACTCAGATGTGAAACCTTTCTGCACAAGGTAAAGGCAGGTGTCTCAGTCCAGGTCCTCTTCCCTGTGCTTTGTGCAGCCTTCAGACCAGAGTGATGGTCCAGCCTCACACTCACTGGACATATTACTGATGCCTGCACCTTGGTGGTGCTGGTCATTGCTGCCAGAATGTAGTGGGCAGGCGGCACAGAGTTCTCTCACACTCTCTGTGTGGTCTCAGCACCTTTAAGGTGGGGTTGGCTCTCATCACACCTACATCTGCGACCAGTGATGCTCTGCACCAGCTCCTGAAGGGCTGAGGTGCTGAAGGTGGACACAGCATCAGATGCATCTAAAATTTCATGTTTGCGTCTCTGATATGACCTTGATCACAGAGCGCAAGCGAGCTGCCCGCGGCCAGACAGGAGTCAGACATTCTCAGAGGCTATGTGAAGACCTATGGAGTGACCTCACTACATGTTGTCATCATCCTCCTGCGATCGAGCGACTATTAGGGCCTCCACTGCATCTTCATGACAGGGGCATTCTCACAGAGGGTATTGGCGCTGTGATAAGCCAGACTGGAGTCAAACTTTCACAAACTGCGATGTGAGGATCTACAAGGACGCCTCACTACATGTCGTCATCATTCTCCACAAATCTGGCATTGATCACTTGTACATACTGTTCACTATTGTCAAAAAACTCCTAAGAATGTTGCTCTGCCTGTGGCTCCTTGTTCTGATGAGCAGTGTTCTTGTTACTCAGATGTGAAACCTTTCTGCACAAGATAAAGGCATGTGTCTCAGTCCAGGTCCTCTTCCCTGTGCTCTGTGCAGCCTTCAGACCCAAGTGATGGTCAAGCCTCACACTCACTGGGCACATTACTGATGCCTGCACCTTGGCTGATCATTGATGCAAGAATGTAGTGGGCAGGTGCCACAGAGGGCCTCCCAAGTGCGCCTGCCTTGTCTAGCCAGTGCGAGAGCCTCATTCCCATCGTCGTCACCACCAAGGACCCCCTCACCCTCATCCCTGTTGGCGTCCTCCTCATCAGAGGATACGTGCAGCTCCTCCATCTCCTCCTCAGTCAGCTGCTCTCCCTGTTGCAGTGCCAGGTTGTAAAGGGTGCAGCAGACAACGACGATGCGTGACACCCTCTGCCGACTGTATCGCAGGGCTCCACCAGACCGGTCCAGGCACCAGAACCGCATCTTCAGCATTCCGATGGTCTGCACCACCAAGTTGTGAGCTGCTGCATGAGCCTCATTATAGCGTCGCTCTGCTGCAGTCTGAGGCCACCGCACGGGTGTCATCAGCCAAGGCCTCTGTGGGTAGCCCTTGTTCCCAAGGAGCCAACCCTTCAGCCTCTGTGGACCCTGGAAGACTGCAGGGATCTGCGAGCGACTCAGGATGTAGGCATCGTGCACACTCCCTGGAAACCGTGCGCATACCTGCAGGGCGCATTTCTGGTGGTCGCATACCAGCTGCACGTTCAGTGAGTGGAAGCCCTTGTGGTTGATGAAGTCCACTGAGTGTAGCGATGGAGACCTGAGCACCACGAGTGCAGTCAATTGCAACCTGCATCTGTGGGAACCCTGAGATCAGGGCGAACCCAATGGTCCTTGCATCCTGGCTGTCCCGGTCCCGGGCAAAATGCACAAAGTTGTGTTCCATGGAGAAAATGGTATCTGTGACCTCATGAATGCATTTGTGGGTGGCAGATTGTGAAATCCCACAGAGGTCACCTGTGGAGCCCTGAAAGGAGCCACTGGCGTAGAAATTGAGCGCTGCGGTCACTTTCACAGCCATTGGCAGTGGATGCCTTCCATGCCCCCTTGGTGCCAAGTCCTGCAGTAAGTGGCAGATGTGAGTCACCAGGTCTCTAAGCATGCACAGTCGTTGGCGACACTGGTTCTCAGTCATCTGCAGGAATTGCAGGCGGCGTCTATAGGCCCTGGGTGTCGCGAGGCACCGACCAATCACGGGAGCCCCTGCTGCCTCTTCTTCATGAGGTTGCTCCTCCTGCCTTTGCACAGCCAGGTGCCTCAGTCACCCTCTCTTCCATCTTCTACGGTCTCTGTAGACCATCAGGCACACAGCTAGGTCACCAGGATCCATGATCCTGACGTGGTCCTCCTGTAGCATGAAAGAGAAAGTGACCTGGTTACCATGGCTGTACATAGCACCTTTCCTGCCCCTGTGTGACTGCCTCTTAATGCTTCCTGGAGAGTGCTGGTCACCCCTCGGATGGCCAGAAATGAATGCGCTGCATGGCTGCCCTGTCAACCCACGACATTGGTGACACTGGTCCAAACCAGGATGCTGAGATTGCATTGGGTAGTAAGCACCTCCAGCAGTGACTGCTACATGGCCAGCATTGGCGAGATCGTACAATGTGTGCAGTCCAACTGCTCCCTGGTCCAATAACGTTTTGGCGGACTCGGAGTCTGTGCCGGTGGGACGGTGGGGGTGGTGTGGTAAAGTATGGAGTGCTTGGTGGCCCTTTGGTGTCTCCACGTTGTTTGCATGGGCGGGCAGGCTAGGAGCCTGACCTCAATCATATCACTGCAGCTGCGCCTGATCTGTCTTAGCTGCAGAGGCATGGTCAGCTTATACAGGTGTCGCTAATGCATGGCCACTTCCCTCGCTTACCCTGCCCCGCACCTTGATTGCCTGTGCGCGGGATGCAGCGCAAAGGCAGCGCCAGGGCAGCACTTGACCCCCCAACCGCCCTCAGCCTCTGAGGCTGGCCAGCACTTGCCCCCGGACACCATCCCCCCCTCAGCAGTTGCCTCCGGAGCCAGGCATCAGTTGCCCCCACTCCTCGGCACCCCTGAGGCCTGTAAACAACAGATGAGCTGTGGAGAACGCTGCTGCTCACTCACCTCAGTTTCCCCAAAGTGAAGGCCAAGTGCATGTCGCCTACGTGCTGTTGTGACGTGGATGGACGATACGGCAGGGTTCCAAGAGCCTGGCGGGATGGCCTTTTAATTATATGCTAATGTATTACAATTAGCTCCCCGCCAACCGATGGCGGGAAACGCACACCGCCATTGGTGGGCTGGGCGGACGGTCGCGGCCTGCCTTCATGCAGTTGTGAAACAGGTTACGTCATATTTTCTGCGCACACCACCATTCACACACGCTGCCAGCGGGCTTGGAAAATTCCGCCCATAGTCTTTTATTAAGTTTCCAGTAGGTCCTGTTGTCTTCAGACATTGTCATTGCTTTGCAGCCAGTGTTTCCTCAACTTTCTTTTACTCCCAGGAGTTATCCGCACCACTGTGTCTCACCTCTTCTAACTAACTGGAATATTGTGTGCAGTTTTGGACTCCTTATCTGAGGAAGGATGTACTTGCTATAGAGGGAGTACAGCGAAGGTTTACCCAACTGATTCCTGGGATGGCGGGACTGACGTATGAGGAGAGATCGAGTCAGTTAGGATTATATTCGCTGGAGTTCAGAAGAATGAGGGGGGATCTCATAGAAACCTATAAAATTCTAACAGCACTAGACAGGGTAGATGCAGGAAGGATGTTCCCGATGGTGGGGGAGTCCAGATTCAGGGGTCACAGTCTGAGGATATGGGGAAGACCATTTAGGACTGAGATGAGGAGAAATTTCTTCACCCAGAGAATGGTGAGCCTGTGAAATTCGCTACCACAGAAAGTAGAGACCAAAACATTGTATGTTTTCAAGAAGGAGTTGGATATAGCTCTTGGGGCGAAAGGGGTCAAAGGGTATGGGGAGAAAGCAGGAGCAGGCTAGTGAGTTGGATGATCAGCCATGATCATAATGAATGGCGGAGCAGGCTCGAAGGGCCGAATGGCCTACTCCTGCTCCTAGTTTCTATGTAACTCCTGACCGCACAATAGTTATTGGCTTAAGGTGCCTCACTATGTGAAAGGCATTGTTTAAATAACTAATATGTCCTCAAAAAACAGCTCCCCTCACATTGTAGAAACGCACCTTTCTAAACCTTCCTTGTATTGTTGTTACTCACACTTTACTTTTAAAAAGAAACTGTTTGCATTTAGCCTGCAATAAAAACACTCAACTTTAACTGCTGCAATATGACTATTTGCCAATCCTTTACCAATAGCTGGTCACTACATTATTGCCAGAAAAGGGAGAAAGCTCTGCTCGCTCCATCACTTCACCCATGATTTGGGAATCGGGCTGGCTTGGATGCAAAGCAACCCTCCTATCCACTATATCATCCACAAATTACTGCTGCTAGTTTAAAAGGAAATAAAACTGATACAGTGCTGGATTTGTGTTCAGTATGACACTCATTGAGGAGTACAATACCTGTAATAGCCTCCGGATTGACATTTTCTGATTCCTTTAATCATTTCTTGGTGTGTAATTTGAAACTCCTTTCCTGGGAAGAGGAGGGTTGCCATGACAGCAGCTTTGGAGTGTGTGTGTATGACTGCTCCAGATCCTGTAGAATTATAATCAGCACTTCATACACAATCCCAAATACATGGAGCTGAACCATTAGCACAATATCGCACTTAGAGAAATACACAGAGCTGGTGCAGATCAGGGGGAATTCAATCGCTATGGTTAGAATGTCTAGCAATACCTCAAATTTAAAATTCTCATCCTTGTGTTCAAATCCCTTCATGACCTTATCCCTCCCTGTTTCTAATATTTTCCAGCTCTACAACTCCACGGTACCTTTAATTCTGATCCTGAATTTTCTTCATCCCACCATTGGAGGCTGTGTCTTCAGCTACCTAGGCCCTGGAACTCCCTCTCTAAAGCTCTCCTCTCTCGCCATCCCTCTCCTCTTTTACGGGGCCCCTTAAAACCTATCTCTTTGGCCCAGCTTTTGGTTACCAGTCCTAATAGCTCATTATTGTCAATGGTGTCAAATTTTGTCTGATTACATTCCTTTGAAAGGCCTTGGGGTGTCTTATATTAAAGGCACTTTATAAATCCAAGTGGCTGTTTCCTTCCCATGATAACCGCTGCATTTTTAAAGAGATTGACATGGGCTGCACAGCTTTATTGTCCTGGCTTCCCCATTCTGCAATATCCAAGTGTCATCTAAAGCTGCAGTAGTCACAGTTCCTTGCCTTTTTGCTTTTTACCATCTTGATGCAGGAATTGCTTTACATTAATAATCCTCCTTTATGAAAGAAAGAACTTGTATTTATATAGCACTTTTAACGTAAGACTGTAAATGTCTAAAGTTGTTTCACAAATAGACATATGGAAAACAGAATCAAGCCAGGAACGAAAAGCTTAAGAAAGCTAGACTGGAGAGGTGGATTTGAGGTGAATAGCAAGTAACTAAAGTAAGAGAAAGGGGGTTGTCTTGGGTAATGTTAAAATGTTAATGATAAAATCAAAGCTCGTGAATTGAAGCAAAATATTGACCAGGTTCGGAGATTGGTTATAATGTAGATGACAGAGAATAGGGTTAATAGATATGTACTCAAATTGGAAGGGACTAGTGCTGTCCCTCAAGAATCTGTGCTGGAGCCTCAACTATTCATTATATTTATTAATGACTTGGATAACACAATAGAAAGCCACATATATCCAAGTTTACTTAATACAAAGTATTTTAGAGAGAAACATAAACTTGAAAAATGACACTGATATATTAAGTGAACAGGCAAAACTGTGGCAGATAGATTTCAACAGTCTAGGGGGCGGCATTTCATATGCCCCTGTGGGGCGTGTTTTCAGTGGGGGGGGGAGGGGGGGGGGCACGAAAAATAGGGCGGGTGACTACCCCATCACCTTCTCACCCACCCCCGAGCTCACCTCCATAATATGGAGGGGTGGGCATGCTGAAATTGGCAGTCCACCCATCATATTTAAATAGGTAATCAAGGGTCAGTTTGGCTTGTTACCAAGCCAACTGAACCTAATAATACGCTACCCCTCCATAAAATATTTGGAGTGGGCAGTTGGGCAGGAGTGGGTGGCCCAGTTTTTTAAAATAATTTCTTAAAAGGGTGGGAAGGAAGGGGGGGGTTCTATTTTTGGGGTTACCCTTTGTGGATCGGTGGGGATGGGGAGCCCCCCCTGTTTCTTCCCACCAGCCTATAGCCTTAAACCCACCCCACCCCAAGCTCCCCTCCCTGACCTTCCCAAACCCTCCCTGCCTAAGACCCTGGACTTATTTGTTTCCAGGGATCCATGGGCCTGCTTCCTCCTCCTCTTGTAGTCCCGACAGCGCCCACTAACACGCTCCTGGCACTGCCAGGACTGATGGAGCTGTCAGCCAACCGGATTCGTTGGCAGCTCCAAAGAGTAGGACCTCCTCCCCAGTGAGGGCCGGAAGTCCCATACTGGCTCTGTTTAGCTCGTCCCGCAGTGCTTTATGGCTGCGGGGTGGGCCGGCATGGAATGGGTCGTCATCCATTTTGGACCAAAATAGGATTGACCCGACTATTATTTAAATGGTGAAAAGCTTAGAACTGCAAAGAGAGTTAGGGTCCATGCACACAGATCCAGCAGTCAGATTATGAGGAGAGTATATAAAATATACGTCCCTGGAATAAGAAAGTTAAGGGTTTTAAGATTTTGTAAGGAATTGATAAGGTAGATAAAGTGAAAGCATTTCCCCTAGTGTGGAGAGTCTAGGGTAAATGGGCATAACCTTAATTTGAAAGACAGGCCACTCAGAAAAGAATTTAAGAAACGCTTCTTCATACAAAGGAAGGAAGAATTGTGGAGCTCCTTACCACAAAAATCCATGGGTTGTTAGAGATAGGAATGGAAGAGAGGGTGGTAGCTGATTAGAGAAATTGGAACTTGGTTTTCATAGGTTTTATGGACACATTCATTTTCACAGTCTTCCACCAGCAAAAGCTGAACCTGATTTTGAATTTGCTGCCTGGACTGTATAGTCTGGTTTGTATATCTCAGGTGGCAGAACTGTTTAAACTTTGAAGGAGAGTTTGCATTTGCTACCTTAATGGTGTGTGAAAAGTACTGCTGTTGGGATTTGCATATTATCAAACATAACCATACTCAAAATATATTCATTACAGGTTAAACTACCTTCAACCCCACCAAATAGTCAGAGACAAGGGGAGGCGGTGGCGTAGTGCTATTGTCACTGGATTAGTAATCCAGAGACCCAGGGTAATGCTCTAGGAATCTGGGTTCATATCCTGCCACGGCAGATGGTGGAATTTGAATCCAATAAAAATCTGGAATTAAAAGTCCAATGATGACGATGAAACCATTGTCGATTGTTGTAAAAACCCATCTGGTTCACTAATGCCTCTTTAGAGAAGGAAATCTGCCATCCTTACCTGGTCTAGCCTACATGTGACTCCAGACACACAGTAATGTGGTTGACTCTTAAAAAAAACAGCCTAAAAGGAATGAAACCAGGCAGACCACCCAGCATTGGCCTAGGCATGGAAATTACAACGGCAAACTCTGCTCTGTTGACCCTGTAAAGTCCTCCTTACTAACATCTGGAGACTTGTGCCAACATTTGGAGAGCTGTCTCACAGATTAGTTAAGCAACAGCCTGACGTAATCATACCTTACAGATAATGTCCTAGACATCACCATCACCATACCTTGGACATCCCTTTGGCCTACCCTGTGGGACGGGACATACCCAGCAGAGGAGGCGGCACAATGGGAGTTGCCCTGGGAGTCCTCAACATCAACTCCGGACCCCATGAAGTCTCATGGCATGGGAACATCCTGCTGATGGCCACATACTGCCCCACCACCACCCTCCCGCTCAGCTGATGAATCAGTGCTCCTCCATATTCAACACCATTTGGAGGAAGCACTGAGGGTGGCAAGGATGCAGAGTGTACTCTGGGTGGGGGACTTCAATGTACGTCACCAAGAGTGAGTAGGAGCACCAATGCAGATGGAGCTGGCTGAGTCCTAAAGAACATAGCTGCTAGACTGGATCTGCGGCAAGTGGCAAAGGAACCTAAAAGAGGGAAGAATATACTTGACCTCATCATCAACAACCTGCCTGTCGCAGATGCATCTGTCTATGACAACATCGGTAGCAGTGACCACGACGCAGTCCTTGTGGAGACGAAGTCCCGTCTTCATATTGAGGATACCCTCCATCGTGTTGTGTGGCACTACAACCGTGCTAAGTGGAATAGATTTCAAACAGATCTAGCAACTCAAGACTGGGCAACCATGAGGCACTGTGGGCCATCAGCAGCAGCAGAATTGTACTCGAACACAATCTGTAACCATATGGCCTGGCATATCCCTCACTCTACCATAACCACCAAGCCAGGGGATCAACCCTGGTTCAATGAAGAGTGCAGGAGGGCATGGAAGAAGCAGCACCAGCCATACATAAAAATGAGGTGTCAACCTGATGAAGCTATAACACAGGACTACTTGCATGCCAAACAGCATAAGCAGCAAGTGATAGACTGAGCCAAGCGATTCCACAACCAGCGGATCAGATTTAAGCTCTGCAGTCCTGCCACATCCAGTCGTGAATGATGGTGGACAATTAAACAACCCACTGGAGGAGGAGGCTCCACAAATGGAGGAGCCCAGCACATCAGTGCAACAGATAAGGCTGAAGCATTTGCAACAATCTTCAGCCAGAAGTGCCAAGTGGATGATCCATCTTGGCCTCCTCTGGAGGTCCCCAGCATCACAGATGCCAGTCTTCAGCCAATTTGATTCACTGCACGTGATATCAAGAAATGGCTGAACGCACTGGAACCTGCAAAGGCTATGGGCCCTGACAATATTCCAGCGATAGTACTGAAGACTTGTGCTCCAGAACTTGCTGTCTCCCTAGCCAAGCTGTTCCAGTACAGCTACAACACTGGCATCTACCCAGCAATGTGGAAAATTGCCCAATTATGTCTTGTACACAAAAAGCAGGACCAATCAAATCTGGCCAGTTACCGCCCCATCAATCTACTCTTGATCATCAGTAAAGTGATAAAAGGGATCATCAACAGTGCTTTCAAGTGACACTTGCTTAGCAATAACCTGATCACTGATGCAGTTTGGGTTCCATCAGGGCCACTCAGCTCCTGACATCATTACAGCCTTGGTTCAAACATGGACAAAAGAGCTGAACTCCTGTGGTGAGGTGAGAGTGACTGCCCTTGACATCAAAGCCACATCTGACCGAATGTGGCATCAGGGATCCCTAGCAAAACTAGAGTCAATGGGAATCAGGGTGAAAACTCTCCGCTGGTTGAAGTCATAACTTGCCCTGGAAGATGGTTGTGGTTGTTGGAGGTCAGTTATCTCAGGTCCAGGACATCACCGCAGGAGTTCCTCAGGGTAGTGTCCTAAGCCTAACCTGCTTCATCAATGACCTTTCTTCCATCATAAGGTCAGAAGTCGGGATGCTCGCTGACGATTGCACAATGTTCAGCATCATTTGAAACTCCTCAGATACTGGTGCAGTCCATATCCAAATGCAGCAAACCTGGACAATATCCAGGCTTGAGCTGACAAGTGGCAAGTAAAATTTGCACCACACAAGTGTCAGGCAATGACTATCTCCATCAAGAGAGAACCTAACCATCACCTCTTGACATTCAATGGCATTACCATCACTGAATGCCCCACTATCAACATCCTGGGGGTTACCATTGACTTGAATCTGAACTGGACTAGCCATATAAATACTGTGGCTACAAGAGCAGGTCAGAGGCTAGGAATCCTGTGATGAGTAACTCACCTTCTGACACCCCAAAGCTGTCCACCATCTACAAGGCACAAATCAGGAGTGTGATGGAATACTCTCCACTTGCCTGGATGAGTGTAGCTCCAACAACACTCAAGGAGCTTGCCACCATCCAGGATAAAGCAGCACGCTTGATGGGCACCCCATCCACAAACATTCACTCCCTCCACCAGCGATGCACAGTGGCACAGTGTGTACCATCTACAAGATGCACTGCAGGAATTCTCCAAGGTTCCTTAGAAAGCACCTTCCAAACCCACGACCACTACCATCTAGAAGGACAAGAGCAGTAGGCAAATGGGAACACCACCACCTGGAAGTTCCCCTCCAAGCCACTTACCATCCTGACTTAGAAATATATCACCATTCCTTCACTGTCGCTGGGTCAAAACCCTGGAACTCTATCCCTAACGGCATTGTGGATGGACCTACGCCAAATGGGACTGCAGCTGCTCAAGAAGGAAGCTCACCACCACCTTCTCAAGGGCAATTAGAGATGGGCAATAGATTCTGGCCTAGGCAACGATGCCCACATCCTATGAATGAATGAAAAAAGATGGAGAATTACACCAAAAGATGGAGAAACCGAATTATTTAGGCTATTACACCAGGGCATTCCATCTCCATGGGATTGGACATGAGGATAGAATGTACAGTCCAATTCAGAGTGGGTAATGTTCCAATTCAGACAGTATACACTCCACTTCAGAGCATGTGCTCTCCAATTCAGAGCGCGTAACCTTCAATTCAGAGTGCGTGCTCCCCAATTCAGAGCGTGTAAATTCCAATTCTGAGCGTGTACACTTCAATTCAGAACATGTGCTCTCCAATTCCGAGAGTGTACACTCAAATTCAGAGCACGTACACTCCCGGAATTGGAGAGCGTGTACACTCCAATTCAGAGGGTGTACACGCCAATTCAGAGGGTGTACACGCCAATTCAGAGGGTGTACACGCCAATTCAGAGGGTGTACACGCCAATTCAGAGGGTGTACACGCCAATTCAGAGGGTGTACACGCCAATTCAGAGGGTGTACACGCCAATTCAGAGGGTGTACACGCCAATTCAGAGGGTGTACACGCCAATTCAGAGGGTGTACACGCCAATTCAGAGGGTGTACACGCCAATTCAGAGGGTGTACACGCCAATTCAGAGGGTGTACACGCCAATTCAGAGGGTGTACACTCCAATTCAGAGGGTGTACACTCCAATTCAGAGGGTGTACACTCCAATTCAGAGGGTGTACACTCCAATTCAGAGGGTGTACACTCCAATTCAGAGGGTGTACACTCCAATTCAGAGGGTGTACACTCCAATTCAGAGGGTGTACACTCCAATTCAGAGGGTGTACACTCCAATTCAGAGGGTGTACACTCCAATTCAGAGGGTGTACACTCCAATTCAGAGGGTGTACACTCCAATTCAGAGGGTGTACACTCCAATTCAGAGGGTGTACACTCCAATTCAGAGGGTGTACACTCCAATTCAGAGGGTGTACACTCCAATTCAGAGGGTGTACACTCCAATTCAGAGGGTGTACACTCCAATTCAGAGGGTGTACACTCCAATTCAGAGGGTGTACACTCCAATTCAGAGGGTGTACACTCCAATTCAGAGGGTGTACACTCCAATTCAGAGGGTGTACACTCCAATTCAGAGGGTGTACACTCCAATTCAGAGGGTGTACACTCCAATTCAGAGGGTGTACACTCCAATTCAGAGGGTGTACACGCCAATTCAGAGGGTGTACACTCCAATTCAGAGGGTGTACACTCCAATTCAGAGGGTGTACACTCCAATTCAGAGGGTGTACACTCCAATTCAGAGGGTGTACACTCCAATTCAGAGGGTGTACACTCCAATTCAGAGGGTGTACACTCCAATTCAGAGGGTGTACACTCCAATTCAGAGGGTGTACACTCCAATTCAGAGGGTGTACACTCCAATTCAGAGGGTGTACACTCCAATTCAGAGGGTGTACACTCCAATTCAGAGGGTGTACACTCCAATTCAGAGGGTGTACACTCCAATTCAGAGCGTGTGCTCTCCAATTCAGAGTGTGTGCGCTCCAATTCAGAGCGTGCGTGCTCCAATTCAGAGCATGTACGCTCCAATTCAGAGCGGGCACACTCAAATTCGGAGAGCGTATGCTCCAATTCAGTGTACGGTCTCCAATTCAGAGTGCGCGCACTCCACTTCAGAGCGTGTACGCTCCAATTCAGAGCAAGCGTGTACTTTCTCATGGCACATGCGTAACAAATGAAAGAAAGTATGTCCTCTCACTGAGAGTGTAGTGCTTACATTCCTATTAGAAACAGTGCAAGTATTCTAAAAGATGCTGTGCATGGACTCCTTACCTCGCATGGTGTAAGCATTCATAAAGAGAGGTGTGCATTGACTTTTCTTTAGCTTCTTCGAGAATGGAGGACCAGAGATGTCACATCCTTTTATGTCACAGACAAATAAATCATCCGGCTGCAAGACAGTCAGCAGAATTTAGGAACACTGAATTGGACAGAGACTGTAAAGCACCATCACTTAGGATGGACAGTGAAAATTATTTCTGATCTAGTGTTAACTGCTAGCTTGCCTGCTGTGTTGGTGTATCAGCGTGGTAGAAGCTGAACTCTTGTCAATAATACATATTCTGTGTTTTACGGTTACTGATTCTTGCCACAGTTTTAGATTTTTCAACAAATGGTATCAGCAAGTCAGAGGCTATAAGTTCATTCAATTACAGAACCCAGGAACTTTAAATGGAACATACTCTTAGGGGTATATAACAGACAGACAAAAACTCAATCTCCATTAATTTGGATTTTTGATTTCCAATCCCCAGTGCAGAATTGCTATCAAACATAAACCATTTAGACCAAAGCAAAATACTGTAGACGATGGAAATCTGAAATAAAATCAGAAAATGCTCGAAAATAATCAGCATCTGTGGAGAGAAAAACAAAGTTAACATTTCAGGTCTATGACGTTTCATCAGAACTTAGAAAAGTTAAAAACTTAATAGGTTTTGAGCAAGTGAAAGGCAGCAGGTGGTGGGGGAAAGCACAACAAAAGGGAAGGTCTGTGATAGGTTGGAGGGCGGAAGAGATTAAATGAGAAATGGTTTCATGGTACAAAAGACAAAGAGAGCGGTAATGGGTTTAGTAAAGAAACAAAAGATGTGTCCAGATGAAGTGTGAATGGCAGGATAGCAACCACCAGAATGCAAAGTAATGGGATTAAGAAAGTAACAAGCGAAAAACCAAATCAGCAGAGAAAAAACACAAAACGAGGGCAGCTTGAGATCATGGCCTCAAATTGTTAAACTCAATGATAAAAACAAAAAACTACTGCGGATGCTGGAAATCCAAAACAAAAACAGAATTACCTGGAAAGACTCAGCAGGTCTGGCAGCATCGGCGGAGAAGAAAAGAGTTGACGTTTCGAGTCCTCATGACCCTTCAGCAGAACTGAATATAATTAGGAGAGGGGTCCTATCTGCTCCTATCACTGCTTGCTTGTCCCTACAACCACCACCCCCCTCAACTTCTCCACCACCTCCCCCCCCCCAACCACCTTAAATCAGCTTATATTTCATCCCTCTCCTAACTATACTCAGTTCTGCTGAAGGGTCATGAGGACTCGAAACGTCAACTCTTTTCTTCTCCGCCGATGCTGCCAGACCTGCTGAGTTTTTCCAGGTAATTCTGTTTTTGTTTTGTTAAACTCAATGTTGAGTCCAGAAAGCTGTAAGCCCCTGTCGAAAGATAAGGCATTGTTCCTTGAGCTTGTGTGAGCTTCACTGGAACACTGTAGCAGGCCAAGGACAGAAAGGGAGAACTGAAATGGCAAGGGATAGAAAGATCAGGGTGATGCTTGTGACTGAACGGAGGTGTTCTGCAAATTGGTCACCCAGTTTGCATTTGGTCTCCACAATGTAGAGGAGGGCACATCGTGAGCAGCGAATACAGTATACTAAATTGAAAGAAGTGCAAGCAAGTCACGCTTTCACTTGGAAGGAATGCTTGGGGCCTACAATGGTGAGTAGGGAGGCAGTAGAAGGACAGGTGCTGTCTCTCCTGCGCTAGCATGGAAAACTGCCATAGGAAAGGGAGCAGGTGTTGCGGTGACTGAGGAGTGGTCCAGGGTGTTGCAGAAGGAATGGTCCCTTTAGAATGATGAAGTGAAGGGGGAGTGTAAGAAACATTTGGTGATGGCATCACGTTGGAGGTGGCAGAAATGGAGGGTGAATGCTGAGGCTGGTGGGATAGAAAGTTACAACAAGGGGAAGCCTATTATGGTTCTGCGGAGGAAGCACCACCAAATGCATTTTCCCTTCCACCCAATCACCGATCTTTTCTTTTGTTCTTCTTCCACCACCTCGCTTCCCCTTCAATTGCTCAAAACCTATTAGGTTTCTAACTTTTCTCAGTCTGATGAAAGGTCATAGGCCTGAAATGTTAACTCTGCTTTTTTTCTCCAACAGACCTTCTGAGTATTTCCAGCATTTTCTGGTTTTGTATACCATTTTGATATGAACTGACAGCCTTTCAAGTTATCGAAGCTGATCCAGGCTAATCATTGTAGCAGCGGCAGATTGGACTAAGTGTACCCGCTCTTGAAGCTGGGGCTCGTTTATTCCACACAATGTCAACAGCATGAGAGTATAATGTAATTAACCAGGCAGTCTCAAAGTATCAGCTTTTCATTCCGCTATTAACAGATGCTGTTATGTCAAGTGGAAAAAGAAAATGATTTTAAAACACATTTCAACATTTGATTATTGTAGATGTCAACACTCATGTAGAAAAGGACCTTGTTAACAACACTGGTTAGATATACATTGGCTCGGATTTTGCAGTAGAAATAACAGTGAGGCTAACCCCATTCATTAAAGTATAAATTGGATGGTAACTTCTGCCAACCGCACAAATGCAGTTAAATGTGAAAATCAGGACGATGCTGGATGAGCTACCCTGCTTCTCCAGAAGCTTTGCTGTAACAGTATCTTGCCAAGAGATCTGACACTGAAATATATGGAATGGTGTGAAGTTGTGATGCAGTACTTACATGGTAAAATACACACTATGCTGGCTATGAAAAGTCAGGGCTTGTCCATTCTAGCAAAGGTCAAATTTTAATGAGATGATAAATCTTAATTACTGCCAAAAAACTTCTCTGGCAGTGAAAATTAACTTTTAGCGCAGAGTCTCATTTCTTTAGATTTTAATTATTGTTGGAGGCTTAAAAAGATAAAAATATTTAAGTGCATTTAAAAAAAATCTTTCTCTCTCTTTTATCTCTCTTCATTCAATCTTTCTTTCTCTCTATATTTCACTTTCCGTATCTGATTGGACTTGAATTCACTATTCTGACACCTCTTGGTTCAGGTTTGTTGCTACTTAGGAAGGATTCTTCAATCCGATTGGTTAAGGAGATACACAGTTGCTTGGCTTGTTCACATAGGTGCAAAATCCCCTGCAGATGGTGCTGTGTTGAAATAGCTCTCTAGTTATTGAAGTTCCAATGTAAAATCCTACAGAAAGTCTGTGGGCAAGTCTAAGAGAAAGGAATGGTTGGCGTTTTTCGTTTGCCATTGACTGCAATGTCCAGGCCAAAGTTATATCTTTCCTGCAGAAGCAAGCGTGCTACCACTGAGTCAAGGGATGTTGTTGTAAATCTACTGCTGCTCTTGAGCTGAAATATTTTTGTGGCTCACTGTTCCCTGCCTCCCCTCTGACGTAAAAGTTTATTGAGTAAGAGGGATATTTTACTAATTTACAATGTTGCTTTTCCTCATCCTACAGAGTTTATTTGATGACACATTCCAACCAGCAACCCCCTCCCCCAACCAAGATGATTAGAGTATATCAGTTTTCCTACCCACCATACTGTTATCTTCTGCCAGTTTAATAGATTGCCTCTGACCCCTACTCACTGTCTCCTCCACCTGATGTGCCTCCTTGGCTGTTGGCTGTTACTCCTTTCGCATTCACCTGCTTCTCTTTCATCATCAAATTCCTCCCTAATTAAAGACTTTCCTGATCATGTCTCACATCAACACAACTGGTTATACAGTAGAAACCAGAACTGAACACAGTAATCCTAGTGGAAAGTCTTGATACAATGTCTATAGGTCTGTACTCTTGTTTCGCACTGCATCCCAAAACCCTTAACGGTTTGCAAAAATTTTAGTGCAATATTGTCCAGCACTGAAAGTGATAGGTTAAAACATTATTCCTAAGATGCTTTCTGAGCTTCACTTAAATCCAATTTGGATATTCTCTGCATAGTTATATGGTGATCTAAATCCTTTTACTGCAAAGTCTGACTCTGCTGATCTTTCTATGTTAGTGTCATCAGAATTTTCGATATCTGGGTTATTAGTGAGGATTATAAGCAACAGGAGCCCAAGTAATATTGCCAATTGAAGGCTCTTTAATCTCTCATGAGATTTCTCTCCAGTACTAGGCCCTTCTTAAAAAGCCACTGCCAAACTCCCACCTAAGAGAATTCCTAATGGAAAATATGAAATACTGCAGGAGGATGTAAATGGTTGGTGTTACCAGCCATAGCTCAGGTGGTTGCACTCTTGCCTCTGACTCAGAAGGTCTAGGTTCCACCCCAGAGACTTGAGCAAATAATCTGGGCTGACACTTTATTGTAGTTCTGAGAGAGTGCTGCACTCCCAGAGGTGCTGTCTTTCAATAGCATCCGCCCATCCCGGAAGATGATGGACTGCTCCAAGGGTATGTGTCACTTCAGTATTGACCATCGTCTGCTCTGGCTGTAGAGGTTGATTTGTGAGTGCCAGTCCCTCTACAGCTGGCACAGATGAATAGAGTTGGCCCAAGGTCGAATGGGTTTTTTTTTGCCTTCCGCTGGGCTCTTTTCTGCCATTTGGTCATTTTTTTTTGTCCTCTGCTTTTTCCATGCCCTTCCTGACTGATTATCTCCAGGCACTCCAGTCAGCAGCAAGGACATCCCATGCATCGACTCCGATCCCACACAACCTGAGGTCTTGCTTACAGATGTCCTTGTATCACAGACATGGGAAACCTGTTGGTTTTGTGCTGATAGCAAGCTCACCATACAGCATGTCTTTGGGGATGCAGCCATTGTCCATTTGTTTCACATGGCCCAGCCAACAGACTCACCGATGACTCAAGAGAGCAAACATGTTGGGGATCCCTGCACACTGGTGTACTTCCATGTTCAGCACTCTGTCTTGCCAGGAGATGCCCAATATTCATCTGAGGCATAGGAGGTGGAAGCTGTAAAGCCGATTTTCATAGCTTGCATCAGTTGTCCATGCTTCACCATTGTAAAGAAGGGTGCTGAGAATGCAAGTTTGGTACACGTGGAACTTCGTATTGTTATGACTTGGTGAGGAGGGACAAACTGGCTCTCCTTTATTCAGCCCCCCTGGTTGGTCGCAACAAAAGGTTTTTAAAATGTTTTTTCCCTGTGAATGGCTTTTCCATCTAAATGTAAATACTTTTTAATAAGGAGCCAATCAGACCAGGTTTTCTTGTGTCAAAGAAAGAGCAAGTAAGAATAGTAATAATATGATTAAGTCCTTTGCAACTGTTTGAAGATAGCCAGGTCCCTTTAAAATCCTGGAGCTAAAGTCCAGGTAACTGCACTTTGCGGGAGACAATTTCCTTCCTTTTAATTCGGTGATCCATCTCTCCTGAGTTCTGTCCGATGGACAGTCACTATCTGTGTGAATGATGTTTAGACATTTAAGAGAAAGGGTTTTGCTTCTTTGTGGGGAGGGGGGGGGAAGAGAGAGCGAGAGAGAGCAAGAGAGAGAGAGAGCGAGAGAAAGAGAGAAAGAAATTTTCCAAGAAAGGAATTTGATTAACATGTCTTGCAGTCATTGTTGTAGAACAAGTAATCACATTTTTGGGCTTTCATCTTAGAAACTTTTGACACATTTCAAGATGGTAGCAACCAAGAGGAGATAAGATTATTTTGTCCTCCTCAGGGGGTTCTGAGGATCTGTTGGGTGTATCTGGCTGGGTAGCAGTTCCCATTATCTTTACTGTTGATTAAAATTCAGCACTTTGCATTTTTAATGCCTTCCTTTCAAAAGTCCCCTTTTTGAAGTGGGTCTTGACACCCCCCGGGTGTGAAATTCTATGCAACATGTCAGGGCGGTTCTGCAGTGCAATGCATATAGGAAATCTCTAGAAAACTGGTCAACTTACAATACCAGACATCAGGTGACTGGTGGTAGCCATCTTTGGTCAGGATCTTTTGTGTTTTTTCTTAAAAAAAGGTCCACTTTAAACAGTTTAATATGTTTTTGGTTAGCTGAAGTTATAGGTAGATTTCACTCAGTCACAATTCCTATCGTCAAGACAGTATTTTTGGTTAGTTTGCTGTTGGTCCACACTCAACTTCGACATAACAGTTGTGGCCTTGGCAAACCTGATGCCGATTTCGGTATCAATGGACAGGTTACTGGTAATTATTGATCCAACATATGTGAAGCTGTCGACGACTCCCAGAGTGAGGTTGTTGATGTTGATGGAAGGTGGAGTGTCTACATCGTGGCCCATAACTTTGGTCTTCCTAGCGCTGACTGTCAGTCCAAACTCCTTGCAGGCCTGAGAGAACTGATCTAAAGGCTGTTGTTGAACTTCAGTATGGGATGCCAGCAATCATCAGCAAACAGCAATTCATGGGCTAAGCCATTATGCACTTTGGTCTTGACACACAATCTTGCCAAGTTGAACAGCTTGCCATCAGCTCTGGCATGCAGGTAGGTACCTTATTTGAGTTGCTGAAAGTGTACAATAGCAGCATGGAGAAAAATACGTCTAAGCGTTGATGCCAGGATGCAGCCCTGCTTTACGCCGCTGCTGGTCTTGAAAGCATCCCATGTTGCTGCATTGTAACTGTTGGAACTGTGCATGTTCTCGTGGATAGAAGAAATGATGCCCAGGAGTCCAGCCTATTTTCTGCAGCAGTTTGGAGAGCCCATCTCTGCTGACATGATCAAAAGCCTTGGTGAGGTCCATGAAGGCAATGTAAAGTGGTCTGTGCTGATCACAACACTTCCCCTGTAACTTCCGAAGTGAGAAAATGATGTCAACTGTCGATCTGCCAGCTCTGAAAACACACTGAGACTCAGGGTAGATGCATGATGCCAGGGTCTGCAATCTGGTCAAAGCAATGTGAGCAAAGACCTTCCTGACAATATTTAACAAGGGGATGCCTCGGTAATTGTAGCAGTCACTGTGATCCCCTTTGTTTTTATACTAGGTGACTACATTTGCATCATACATGTCTTAAGGCACAAATCTTTCCTTCCAGCAGGACACAAAAGTTTATGGAGGTGCTTCAGCAATGCTGGTTTTCCACTTCTGATGATTTCAGGTGGAATGTCATCATTTTCTGGGGTTTTACCACTGGCAAGATGGCTAATGGCCATGTTGAGCTCTGCTACGGTGAATGCACTGTCCAGCTGCTCCACGACAGGAAAGTTTGAAATAGCGCTGAGAGCTACTTCAATGACAATGTTCTCCATTGTGTAGAGTTCAAGATGGTGCTCCACCCGCCTTTCCATCTGCTTGCTAGGTTCACTGATGATCATCCCAGTCTTTGTCTTCAAGAGGGCTGATATGGCCATTGCTGGGCCTGTTACTTTCTTGATTCCTTCATACATCCATCTAGCATCCCTGTATTCAGCAGATTGCATGCTGTTGCAGTGTTTCATCTAGTATTGATTGATGCAGTGCCGAGCAGTCTGCTGAGACTTGATTCTGGCAGCTCTGAGAACATCTAGATTTTGTTTGCTGGGGACTTGCATGAGGGCTCTTGTCTTGGTTGCAGTAACTGACTCCATTTCAGTCTAATAAGCCTCAAACCAGTCAGCATTCCTCTGCTCTCTTTTCCCATATGCAGTGAGTGCAGATGGTGTCGTACAGGTGAACCCACTTTACACTGCACTCTGGCCTTGGACGTTGTTGTCCGAAAGAACATGATTGAGGATGTTGAACAACTTCTGGCTCCTTTGCTGTCTTTCAGATGAAATGTTGGATGGATGTAAAAGATCCCACAGCACTAGTCAAAGAAGGGCAGGAGTGTTCTCTCTGGTGTTCTGGTCAATATTTATCCCTCAATCAATATCACTAAACCATCAAATAAAAATGTAAAATGCTGGAAGTACTGAGTAGGTCTGTCAGTAGCCGTGGAGCGAGAAACAGAGCTAATGTTTCAGGCCAGTGACCTTTCATTAGAACTCCTTTTACTAAAACACGATGTGGGCATTATCACCTTACTGTTTATGAGACCCTTACATTGTGAAAATTAGTTGCTGGGTTTCCTACATTACAACCGTGACAACACTTCAAAAGTACTTTATTAGCTGTGAAGCAGGCTTGGACATCCTGGAATCATGAAATCATAAAAACAAATCTTTCTTTTTCTTTACCACAATAAATTCACCACACACCTGGATCCTTTCCTTCTGAACACCTGATGGAGCAATGTAGATTTCATCACTGAAAAGAGAAACATTAAATTGGTTTTAGACTTCAATGAAGCAAGTATTTAATACAGAGACAGAACTGGTAAAAACAAGTGTCAGCAACAGTGTTTAACAGGGAAAGAGAAAGAATAAATGATTCTTACCATCTTAGTCCCAAGAAATCAATTTATAATTTTATCTGGTTTTACAGGGTACTTACTTATTTCATGGGATAATTGTCACTAAAGTTTAATAGTCCTTAGGCTATGGCTAAAGACTACTGAGGAACAGCAGATCTCAGTCAGGCTAGTTCAGTATCTAAATCAGGCTGAAATCTGTCAGAACAGCTGTTGAATTCTGACAGTGCACTGTGATGAATACATCATCAAACTGGTTGGTATCTGTTGGGAGAAACAGGTTGATTACCATTTCTCCTTTCAATCTATGGTCCACACAGTGCAATTTTATTTTATTAGAAAAACTGTCAGATATTCCTAAACTCTTTAATTGAAGCTCTATGCTTCTGTTTAGCACCACAGAACATGAAACTCTGTGAGACTGAAAATTCTAAGCTGCCAATCTGAATTATTAATGCAAGGTTCTAAGTCAGGCTGTAATATTGTTAGACAGACTGCATAGAAAGCTCATATCTGGTTCAATACCCAGTATAATTTAAAGCATAGAGACCAGCAGTCTGACAAGTAGCACCTCCATGCAATAGCCCATTCACTACAACATTTCAGAAACATGGCTGTATTGTTAGTCCTCGAAAGGATCCATTTGGAATAGCACAGTGAGAATGGGCAAACCTGAATTTCTCAGCCCTAGGATACAAAAACAAAGAAGTATGGTAAACCTTTACGAATCACCTTTTAAGCCTTAGCTAAAGTATTGAGTCCAATTTTGAGCACCACACTTTAGGAAAGATGTTAAAGCCTCGGAGGGTGCAGAGGAGATGTACTAAATATCAGAGATGAAGGACTTCAGTTATGTGGAGAAACTAGGAAAGCTGAGGTTATTCTCCTAGAGTACAGAAGGCTAAGGGAAGATTTGACAGCGGTGTTCAAAATTATTAGGGGTTTTGTTAGGATAAAGAAGAAGAAACTGTTTCCACTGGCAGGAAGGCTGATAACTAGAGGAAACACTTGGCAAAAGAACCAGAGGTGATAAGGAGATTTTTAAAAATATATAGTGAGTTACTATGATCTGGACTAAAGGGGCAGTGGAAGCAGATTCAATATAAACTTACAAAAGGGAACTGGATAATTGATTGGTGTGAGAGAGAAAAAATGCAGGTCTATGGGCAAAGAACAAGGGAGTGGGATGAATTGGGTAGCTTTTTCCAAAGTGCTATTATCTTCCATAATTGTGTAAGTCTGCATGAATTTTCATGGCTGGCTTTAACAGCTTAGGTTTGGCCATTTATACATATTTTGCTGATATTCATGAAATCTTTGTTAAGATAACAGAAGTTAACCTTATCTTACTTTTTATGTATCTACACAGGTGCCTTTGAGATCTCCATTCATTATATTATTTATATTTATTAGGTATTCATTATGTTATATCGAACCTCACTGATAGACTCAACATTGAAGTCATTGAAAAGGGTGTGAAGTTGTGGTACTTACCCACTAGTCATATGTTAAACATGGCAGAAAAAATTAGGGCTGGTGCATTCAGGTGTATGCACAGTTTTAATGGTGTAATAATTCAGAATTACTCACAAACAACCTCTCTGGCACTCAACATTTACTTCTACAAGCGTGGAACCCCATTCCTTCAGAATTTAATTGGCGTTGGAGATGCAAAATAAACATTTGTTTACTTTTTCTTTCTGTCTCTTTTATCTCTTTCTCTTAATCCTATCTTTTGTTTTCTTTATTTTGCTTCCTATACATGATTTAAATCCACTGTATACTTTCTAGTTTATATTTTCTGATTTAGACTCTGTGTGCCTCAGAGAAGATTCTTCAATCTCACTGGTTGAAGAGTCTCACTGTTGCTTGCCCTGCTCAGGCACCACAGTTCCCTTGTAAAGGGTGTCATACTGGATAAGATACCCATGACAACTGATAGCAAATCTATGCTCAAAAGCCCCGGAAGATTTTGTGGTTGGCTGTCAGTGTAGTAAACAGTGAATGCTGTTCCTATGGCACTGCCTGCAAAGTCTAGGCCTTTACATTTATAGCAGTGCTTTTAGAATATTTTGACCTTGCAGTGTTTTTTTTAATATGTAGATTGTTAGTCTCAGCTGAATCATATGGCTT
Organism: Cetorhinus maximus; assembly: GCF_964194155.1. Classification (NCBI taxonomy): domain Eukaryota; kingdom Metazoa; phylum Chordata; class Chondrichthyes; order Lamniformes; family Cetorhinidae; genus Cetorhinus; species Cetorhinus maximus. The sequence continues at coordinate 71,536,912 of NC_135887.1, forward strand.
TTAAGGCATCCATTCAATATGTTATTTGTATTCTTTTGCATTTATCTTCTTTTAGGTTCAGTTTAGTTGTAATCTCTCCAGTTATCCAAGAAAATCTATTCTCTGATGCACCCCTCTTTTTGCCTTATAGAAACACATTCACCTCATATTTGAAGATTTCAACCACAGAAGCATTGCCCTTTTCACTAGCTTTTCTGCCCAGGTGATTTGGGACAGAACCCTCTTTATCTCACTGAATTTTACCCTTTTCCAGTCCAACACGATTATCTTTGACTTTTTTTAAATTTCGTTCCAATCTTACATTCAACTTAATTATGTTGTGGCTCTCCTACTCTCACATCAGTTATTTACTCCACTTAATTTCTGAGAACTAAATCTAAACAATGCTCCTTCTTTTGGTTGTACTGGAAATATGTTGGACCAAGAAGAATTTTTAGTCATGGTTAATCAGTGGATGCAGTGTTGATCAATTTGACCACTTCCTTAATTTGTTCTTGGGATTGAGCGTTGCTGACAAGGGCATCGGTTATTGCCCATCCCTAATTCTCCTTGAGAAGGTGGTGGTGAGCCACTTTCTTAAACTGCTGCAGTCTATATGGTGTAGGAACACCCACGATGCTGTTAGGAAGGGAGTTCCAGGATTTGGACCCAGTGACAATGAAGGAACACCGACATAGTTCCAAGTCAGGATGGTATGTGGCTTGGAGGTGAACTTGCTGGTGTTCCCATGCATCCCAGGTCCTTCTAGATGGTAGAGGTCAAGGGTTTGGAAGGTACTGTTAAAGGAGCCTTGGCAAGTTGCTGCAGTGCATCTTATAGAACACACACACCGCTGCCACTGCACATCAGTGGTGGAGAATTGAATGTTTAAGGTCGGTGCTGCTTCGTCTTGGACAATGTATTAGCCAGTTCACAGGCAAATTTGAGATAGTTAAAAATCACCTAGTGTTATTGCATCTTTGTTCTTGCATGCCTTTCTAAACTGTCTACTGCTCTGTCCCTCTATCTCATTTCCACTGTTTGTAGACATGCTGTGCACAGTGAAAATTGTACAACTTCCTTTTCTATTCCTTAACTCTACTCTTGGGATTCTGCCTAAACGTAACCCTTAAAACTATTCTAATTGTGTATATTAATAAATAGCCAGCAATAAGAAAGATTAATAATTCAATTTTATATTCTGCTGATATTCAAGATCTGCAAAGGTTTTCCACAAATTACGGTTTATCAACTCATTGTCAGCTCTCCTTAAATAGAATAGACAAGGAAAGGACTGCACTGATATAGCATTCTTTATGATCTAGGACATCCCAAAGAACTTTACAGTAAATTAAATATTTTTAAAGTGAAATCATGGCTGTAATGCAGGAAACACAGCAACCAATTTGATCACAGCGATGTGACAATGACCAGCTAATATGTTTTCACGATGCTAGTTAAGGAATAAATATTGGCCAGGGAACACCCTGCTCTTCATTGAAGTTGTGGCATGGAATCCTTTACAATTAGCTGAGAGGAGAAATGGAGCCTCAGTTTAACATCTCATCTAAAAGATAACAGTTCTTGTAGTGCAGCACTCCCTCAGTAATGTACTGGAGTGTCAGACTGGATTATGTGCTTAAATCTTTGCAGTAGGGCTGAAATCAATTTGAGGGGTTCAAATGGTTTAGAGATAGATATTTGGGAGTGAGTTATCGGTTTGATTCTTACTGAGAGCTTCAGGTTACTGTGGATGTGTATAAATAATCACTCTTACTAAATCTGATGTGATGCTTGATAATAACCCTTCATTATAAGGTTCCCAGGAGTGAATTCCAGGCTGAAATCCAATAGATGGGTTCAGTTGGTTTACATACAGAACTACTGGATTACCTGTGGTGTTGTCCACAGAAATTCAGGATAAAGTTGTTTTCCCTTAGTGTATAAATGAACCAGTTGGTATAGATACGAATAGCTGCAGCTTTTGGCATTAAAGAAGCTCTATCTAGTGGTAAACATGTGCAGCTACAGAAACAATTTTGTGTCACAAGATTCAAAATGAGGATTGTGTACATGTAGCAAATCTAATAGATAATGGCCTGGATTCTCCGGTAAGTGGCAAACAAATATTAATAAGTCATTCATTACACCTACACTTTCCCATAGGCTTACTGTAGGCTTTTGTACTGCAAGTTACCGTTATTAGAGAGTCAAATCATAGCAGTGCCCTCTACAGGGGATCTGGAACCCATATGAATAGGGCAAGGAAAGGTGCGTTCCTTAACCAATCAGATTAAAGAATCCTGACTGAACACACAGGGCTGGATTTTCATTTTGGAGGCAGGAATTGCGAGTCGAAAAATTTCCTGACATTGCAATCCCATCTCCACCCCAACAGTGCTGGCTGGTGTGATTTTCATTGGGCGTGGGGGTGGGAGGCAAGGATGGACTGGTGCCAGGCCTGCCACATCACATGCCAGCACGAGAGGTGCAAATGGAGGTGCAAGTGGAGATGGGTCAAACCCATTTCAGCGCCGATAAAATGTCCGCCTCTGCCATCCATCTTTGTGCTGCAAGAAATCTAAGGTCTCCATTGAAAGAAGCATTAGCGCTGGAAGTGCTGAAAAATGTTGAACTGTGAGTAGTTATTGTCATTGCTGGCTAATAGCTTGATGTCCCTGTGAAAGTCGGCCCAGCATTAAGGGATCCTTAGTAATGTCACAACCCATTGCATGTTCCTTTAACTTGTTGCCCTGCTGCCTGAGAAACCCAGCTCTGAGGGGCTGCTCGCCCAACCTGTCTCCGCACTCTCCTGCAGGTAGCTGCACACACTCATTTGAACATGTAGCGGGTCCCAGCACTGCGCTACTAGTATACACAGCAGCCCAGCTCAGGGGCTGCTCACCGCAGTCAGCCCTTAAATCTACTGACCCTCACATCATGCCTATCCCTATAGCCTCAACAGAGGAAGGCAAGCACTGAGTAATCCCCTGGCTACTCATTGCCTGACTTCATCCCAAGGCATGTGTACTCCTCAAGGAGCTCTGACATCCTAGAACCTTGCTGTACAGTATCAATGCATGCCACACTTGCATTCGCATCATGGAATGTTACTGATGAACTTTGAGGGTTTCCATGCCTACCTCTCATGACCTTCTCTTGAGTTTCAAACAGGTCTCAGTGGTATACGCCCACGACCCAGGAGCCTTGGAAATCAGGAGGTGGGAAAGATGTCTGAGAAAGCAGCATCACACCAGGCACCAATGCAGTTACGTGCGTCTCAGTGGGTCCATGTTTGGTATTAGAATCAGGGCACTGGGTGTAAAGCACAGCACTAGTGTGCAGGAGGAGGTGTCTGAGGCAGAATCATTTGTCCCCCTGGAGGGGAGAAGACAGTCACAGTGATGCTCCATAGGACAGTGAAGAAGGGTCTCAGGAGTCACAGTTTAAGGCTCAGTACCTGGTGCAGCAGCAGCAGCAGATGTGTGGCCATCTGAGTTCCCTGAGGCATTGAGAGATGTGAGTGGAGGAGTCCAAGATGCAGATGAGATCGACCATGTCTTGGGGATTCCAGCACATGAGCTCCTCCCATGAGACAGTGGCCAATCTCATGGAGAGCCACACGTGGCAATACCTGGAGTGCGTGCAGGACCAGTGTGATATTTTGCACAGCTATCTTGCTGGGAGTCGGAGTGGAGTGGACCTGTGGTAGACAGGCGGGAGCTGAGGAGCGCCTATAAATACAGACTTGGGATTTGAGTAAGGCCTACCTTGCTGGCAGTCGGAGCGGAGCTGAGCAGCGCACTGTTTCACACTTTCAGCTGCTGTGAAGCAGCAGTGGGGGGAAGGGCAAAGAAAAAAATCAACTATAACATCATAGGAAGCTTGTAAGTTGATTGGCCGGTAAGTGGTCAGTCTAAGGAACAGGGTGTGAGAAACCAGTTTACTGCAGGCGAGTTCAGGTAGATCTATAAATCAAAAACTTAAAAATAATAAAGCAAAATTTGAAAACTTTAAAATTAAAACAATAAAGATAAAAAAAGCAATAAAGATAAAATAATTAAAACATCTAAAACACATACCTGTGTAGTTGAGAAGCATGTAACCTTTAGTTGTTATTAGCATTCAACAAGCACAGTAAATTGTAGCATACATAGGAAGAAAGTAATTAAAGTAAATTAACTAAATAACATAAGTTAGAATGGCGGGACAGGTGTTATGTTGCAACTGTGGGATGTGAGAGCTTTTGGACGCCAAGGCGATCCATGACAAATACGACTGCAGGAGGCGTAAGCAACTTGAGGAATTCTGGTTCAGGGTTATTGATCTGGAAGCCGAACTGCAGACACTGTGCAACATAAGGGAGGGGGAGAAATACCTGGGCAAGTTGTTCCAGAAGACATAATAGGGTCATTTGTTTTGGTCAGCAGTGAGGGACAGGAGGATATGACTGTCAGTGAGACAGGTAGTGGGACAAAGAAGACAGTAGTGGAGGAGCTTCAGACTTTGTAGTTGTGAAACAGATTTGAGGTGCTCACAACCTGTGCGGACAAAAGTGAGGTCTGTAAGGTGGATGAGCTGACTGGCCGTGGCCTGTGGTACAGGAAGCCGTTCAAGCGGAGGGAGCAAAAAGGAATGTAGTGGCAGTAGAGGATAGTATAACGAGGGGGATTGACCCTGTTCTCTGCAGTGAAGAGCAAGAGCCCAGACAGCTATGTTGCCTGCCCAGTGCCAGGGTTTGGGACATCTGCTCAGGGCTGGAGAGGAACTTGCAGTGGGAGAGAGAGGATCCAGTTGTCGTGGTCCATGGAGGTTCCAATGATGTAGGTAGAACTAGGAAAGAGGTTCTTCAAAGTCAGTGTGAGGAGCTAGGTACCAAATGAAGAAGCAGAACCTCAAAGGTAATAATAACTGGATTATTACCTGAGCCATGTGCAAATTGGTATAGGGCAAATAAGATTAGAGAGACGAATGTGTGGTTCAAAGACTGGTATGGGACAAGTGTATTCCAGTTAGTGGGGCACTGGCATCAGTATTGGGGAAAGTGGGGCCTGTACCGTTGGGACAGTTTACACCTGAACTGTGTTGGGACGAATGTTCTTGCAAATCGCATAACTAGGGAAGTAGAGAGGGCTTTAAACTAAACAAGAGGGGTGAGGGATCAAGCTTGGATAGAAGTAGCAATTCAAGGTGTACAGTCAAGACAGGAGAATAAAATAGTAACATAAGAAATGAGGGGCAGAGAATGACAGGAAGGGACAGAGAGAAAAAACCTAAGAATACATCAATAGTCAAGACAAAACTGAAGGCTCTGTATCTGAATGCACATAACATTGAAGTAAATAAATATGATCTGATAGCAATTACAGAGATGTGGCTGCAGGATGACAAAGATTGGGTCCTGAGGGATATATGACATTCAAGAAGAACAGGAAGCTTGATAAAGGTAGAGGGGTAGCATTGTTAATCAAAGAGGGCATGGGTGCAATAGTTAGAGATGACCTTGGTTCAAGAGGTTTGGGTGGGGATGAGGAATAGTAGGGGAAAAAAGTCACTAGTGGGAATGGTCTACAGGCCCCCTTAACAGTAGCTACAGTGTAGAACAAAGTATTCAAGAGAAAATATTGTGTGCTTGTGATAAAGGGACGACAATAATCATGAGTGATTTTAATCTACATATAAATTGGAAAAATCAGATTGGCAGTAGTAGCCTGGGTGAGGAGTTCTTAGAATGCTTTTGAGATAGTTTCTTAGAGCAGCACATTCTGGAACCAAGCAGAGAGCAGGTTATATTAAACTTAGTATTGTGTAATGTAACAGCATTAATTAATGACCTCAGAGTAAAGGCACCCTTAGGTAGCAGCGGCCACAACATGATTGAATTTTATACCCAGCTTGAAAGGGAGAAGAGTGGGTCTAAGATTAGTATCTTAAATTTAAATAAGGGCAACTATGTGGGGATGAAAGCTGAGCTAGCTGAAGCGAACTGGGAAACTAGGCTAGAGGATAGATCAATAGAGAAGCAGTGGCAGACATTTAAGGGGATATTTCAGGGCATTCAGGATAAGTACATTCTTATTATAAAGAAAAATTCTAAGAGAAAGACCCACTATCCGTGGTTAACTAAAGAAGTTGAAGAAAACATCAAACTTAGGGAAAAAGCATACAACTCCGCAAAGATGAGTGGCAAGACAGATGATTGGTCAGAATATAAAGAACGACAGAGTATGACTAAAAGGTTACCAGGAGAAAGAAATTAGAGTATGAGAGGAAGGTAGCTAGGAATGGAGAAACGGATAGCAAGAATTTCTACAGATATTTAAAAAGGAAAAGATTAAGTAAAATGAGTGTTGATCCTCTAGAGAGTGACAGTGGGGGGTTAACAGTAGATAATAAGGAAATGGCAGAAGAAATGGACAAATATTTTGCTTCTGTGTTCACTATAGAGGATACAAAAAACATTCCAGTAATAGATGCAAATCAGGAGGTGAAATCGAGAGAGGAACTTAGTGAAATTAAAATCATTAGGGAAATGGAATTGAGCAAACTGATGGAACCGCATGCTGGCAAGTCTCCGGGTCCTGATGGACTACATTCTAGGATCTTAAGAGAGATGTTGGTGTTAATTTTCCAAAATTCGCTAGATTCTGAAAAGGATCCATTAGACTGGAAAGTAGCAAATATAACCCCTCTATTCAAGAAGGGAGGGAGGCAGAAAACAGGAAACTATAGGCCAGTTAGCTTGTCGTCTGCCATGGGGAAGTTGTTAGAATTGATCATTAAGGAGGTTATAGCTGGGCATTTAAAAGAGCTCAAGGCAATTGGGAAGAATCAGCATGGTTTTATGAAAGGAAAATCATGTTTAACCAATTTATTGGAGTTTTTTGAAAGAGTAACACTCACTGTGGATAAAGGGAGGCCTGTAGACGCACTGTACTTGGATTTCCAGAAGGCACTTGATGAGGTGCCATATCAAAGGTTATTACGGAAAACAAAAGCGCATGGTGTAGAGGGTAACATACTGGCATGGATAGAAGGACAAGGGCAGCAGATGCAGGGAAACACCATCACCTGCAAGTTTCCCTCCAAGCCACACAGCATCCTGACTTGGAGCTATATCACCATTCCTTCACTGTGGCTGGGTCAAAATCCTGGAACTTCCTTCCTAACAGTACTGTGGGTGTACCTGAACTACATGGACTGCAGTGGTTCAAGAAGGCAGCTCACCACCTTCTTCTCAAGGGCAACTAAGGATGGGCAATAAATGCTGATGTCCACATCCCATGAATGAACATTAAAAAATATTATATAATAAAAATTTGGCATTGATTTTTACTGTTATCCCTGAGCTTTTGCTGAAAATACATTTTGATAGTTAATATACTAATGTGTTGAGATGTGAGAGGATATATTCACTAAAAGTTCAACATATATTAGAAGCCCCGAACACTTGATTCACTTTTAAATCTCTTGTATCAAACAACAAAAACACTAGATGGTGCTCAAAGACTGTAACTTCAGTACAGCCAAACGTGATGATCCAAATCACTCCCATTATGTGTCATGGCTGTCACAACATCACGCTATAAGGAACTCCTGGGAAATCGACAAATACACTAATCCTTTCAGTCAGTCTTTGAATCATAAGCGGCACAGGGCGCATACAAGCCACATAGCTTCTTTGGAAGGCAGTCTATGATCCCCATCAATGATGCCATGTCAATAAACCAGACTGTTCAAGTTGGCACTGGCATAAATTAGGATCATTAAAAACTTTGCCTTTTATTTTTTAAGTTATAAGTTGTATATTTGTCTCACTTTCCACTTTCACACAAAGAAAATACATCTTTCCAAACGGGTGTTAACAGAAACCCAGTCTGCACTCATAGCATCGAGCCTAAAATTGATATGAAAATATATAATACAGAAATGTTACAGTTTGAAGAAAGATTAACATTTTTCTGCCATGCTAATGAAACTCAAGAACTATATTCCTATATCTCATGGAATCTGTCCTGAGGAGGAATGCTTTTCATAAACTGTCCCTCAATGGCATGATTTGTACAGAAACTTCCACAGTTTCCCTGGACAGTCTCTCTTCCTTCAAACTCACCCATATTTCAGGCTGATGCCGCCACCAGTCCCGGTTACCCAGCCCAAATGATAGAACTGCTTGCAGAGCTCTGGAATCAGGTTCCGTGGATGTTCTTTTTCCTAAAGAAACAACGGAAGATCTTTTAGCTTCTGAATAATCCAGTTAAAAGGCTGTATGATGGAATGGAGCTAATAGGTGAAGCCCAGCTGAAGGAAGCTGCATGAATACTAATACGTGTTTGTGAGTGCTATAAAATTGGTATGTAAATGCTTCCTTTTTGGGCATCACCATTTCCAGTGATGCTTCCAGATAGACCTCAATGGGATTTCTTATTCTTAAGTGAGCTGCTATTAGCTGTCATGGTCCCAAGTCTGCCAGTAACTCCACTTCTGTCATTAGATGGAGCATCGGAACTGAATTTCCCAAAGCTAACCCAGAATTACTCAGGTTCAGAGATTTCACAGACCCAGAATGCAACAAATCTTACAGCCTTCCTGCCTGGATAATGGAAGTAGGCTTAAAGATTTATTACATACTTCATTTTTATATATGACAATATTTTTTTAACCACACCATCATTTTGCTATGATCAGCTTTCCTGGACTGGCCTGACGCCCATTGATACAATTTGTTATGGCTTTTCAATTGATTTTAAATGATTTTTAAACCATTTCTCAATGCTTCAATTTGCTTTAAATATAAATAAAAACTGTATATATTAATTTGAATTTCAATGTATACGGAATACTGCTCATTTTTAACTCATTTTAAAAATAAATTGCTCTAACATTTTCTTCGGGTCTATTATGATTACTCATTTAATATTTTACTATCTCACATTTCTACACATAACTGCATTAAACTTTATTAATATGATTTTTATCAGATTATCTGAACTGTAATTTCAATTTATCATTTATTATTTTATCTAGATGGCCTCTTTCATTAGTTATATCATTTTAGAATGTTGTTCATTATTGGTTAAACGAGTGCGTTAAAGGTAACAAAGACAATGTCACGAGTGAATAACACTACAATACAATGAGACAGGAGATAATGCAAGTAGACTGGGCCACCATCAACAGCAGGGAAGGTACTGAAACCTCATGAGGAACTCAGCAAGGCTGGGGAAGTGGAGGTCCTGCCAAATTTATTTTTGCAGGATTTAATTTTATTTTGTTCCTCCCTTTCCTGCATGGTAGCTGGACAAATTAACAACCTGCCTGGCTGCTGGGTGGGAAATCTGATGGCCAAAGACCTGGAAGTCCAACTGAGGCCTAGGTCAGTCAGTAAAAGAGTAGGAAGGCTACAGAAGTATGAAAGAGTATAGATCAACTGCGAGGAAGAAATAAACACTGCACTGTGGACTGGACAGATTGTCAAACAAATCCAATGGTCTAGGTTAAGCAATAGTCTCTCCAAATGGATCTGTTGCTTTTATTTGTACATGGGATAAGGGCATCGCTGGCAAGGGCAGCATTTATTGCCCATCCCTAATTGTCCTTCAAAGTTGATGGTGAGCCATCTTCTTGAACTGCTGCAGTCCACGGTACACCCACAGTGCTTTTAGGGAGCAGATTCCAGGATTCTGATCCGGCAACAGTGAAGGAATGGCGATATAGTTTCAAGTCAGAATGGAGGGCAACTTGCAGGTGGTGTTCCCATCTGCTTACTGCACTTCTTCCTTTAGGTGGCAGAGCAGGCTTTGATGCTGCTGTCAAAGGAGCACTGGCGCAATGCTGCAGTGTATCTTGTAGATGGTCCACACTGCAGCCACTGTGCACTTGTGGTGGAAGGAATGAATATTTAAGTTAGTGGATGGGGTGCCATTTAAGTGGACAGCTTTGTGCTCAATGGCATCGAGCTTCTTGAGTATTGATAAAGCTGCACTAATCCAAGCAAGTGGAAAATATTCCATCACACTCTTGACTTGTGCCTTGTAGATGGTGGACAAGCTTTGGGAGTCAGGAGGTGAGTTACACTCTGCAGAATTATCAGCCTCTGACTTGCTCTTGTAGTTACAGAATTTATATAGCCGATCCAATTATGTTTCTGGTAAATGGCGACCCCTGAATGTTGATGGTGTGGCATCCAATGATGGTAATGCTGTTGAATGTCAAGGGGAGATGGTTAAACTCTCTCATGTTAGAGGTGGCCACTGTTTGGCACTTGATTGGCATGAATGTTTCTTGCCGCTATCAGCCAATGCTTGATTATTATCCAGGTCTTACAGCATGTGGATAGGCTACTTCATTAGCTGAGGAATTGTGATTGGTACTGAACATTGTATAATTATCAGCAAACAGCCCCACTTCTGACCTTATGACACAAGGAAGGACATTGATGAAGTAGCTGATGATTGGCCCTGTGTATTCCTGCAATGACCCCTGGGGCTGAGATGATTGGCCTTCAACAACCACAACCATCTTCCTTTGTGCTAGGAATGTCTCCAACCAATGATTTCCATTGACTTCAACTTTTCTAGGGCTCCTTGATGCCACACTCGGTTTAACAGTGCTTTGATGTCAAGGGCATTCACTCTCACTTCACCTCTGGAATTCAACTCTTGTGCCCATGAAGGCTGTAATGAGGTATCACAGACCCTAAATTGAGCATTGATGAGCAGGCAATTGGTGAGTGCCACTTGACAGCACTGTTAATGAAGCTTTCCATTGCTTTGCTGATGGTCGAGGGTAGCCTGATGGGGAAGCAGCTGTCTAAATTGAGTTTATCCCGCTTTTTGTGGGCAGGACATACTGGGCAATTTTCCACATTGCTAGGTAGGTGCCAGTGTTGTAGCCGTACTGGAACAGTTTGGCTGGGTCGTGCTTAGCTCTGGAGCACAAGTCTTCAGCACTACTGCTGGGATGTTGTCAGGGCCCATAGCCTTTGCAGTATTCACTGTACTCAGCTGTTCTTTGATTTTACGTGGAGTGAATTGAATTGGCTGAAGATTAGCACCTGTGATGTTAGGGACCACAGAGGAAGTTTGTATTAGTCTATTTGTTAGTGTATGTGTGTTTTTTTAAATCTTTGCAGTAGTACACAGCAGAAGATGAACTGAATATGATGGCTGTCAAGTGACACACCCAGTGTTCTGTGTGTTTCCTAATGTGGAATAAGGTAGCTCATTAATCAAACCAAACAATATTAACTCAGTCTGCCTTCAGGCAGATTAAAGGAGTACACATGTTTAAAACATGGAGATGAAAGCCAAATACTGCGGATGCTGGAAATTTGAAATAAAAACAAAAAATGCTGGAAAAGCTCAGGTCTGGCAGCATCTGTGGAGAGAGAAACAGAGTTAGTGTTTCGAGTCTGTATATGGAGGTCCCCTTTAATTGTAAAGAAGTTTCAGTGTTATGCTCCCAGATAATGTGACATTGTTAACAGGTAGGACATTGGGAATCAAATACTATAGAAAGCAGGCAATCAGCCCACCGAAAGCAGCAACTAAATACCACTGAACTCAAGTAGATACCTGAGGCATACATGGACTTGTGACGCACCCTCTAAGTTGCACACATGAGACTGAACTGAGGAACAAGATAGTTGCAAAAGCAACAACAGCAGATACCATATATAGCATCTGGTGTCTCACCTTTTTGTGTGTTTTCCTGTTCTCTATAAGGTGTAATTTGTCAAGCTTTTGAGAGAGAAAAATAACAAGCATCATAGGTCAGATAAGGACATCAAGAACTGGGAGTCTGTCCAGCCATTGAAATCTGCAAAAACGCTGGCTAATTCTGGTTTGGTGGCATGAAGAGTTTCTGAATGGCTAATTATGAAAATTGTAATACATCTGCGTGTAGTGGATGTCAGGTGAAGAAATGCAGAATTCACATGATTGCACATTCATTCTGTCATTGGCAAAGGAAAAAAATGGAACAATGACACTCCAGCTCCAGAAGGTAATACTTAGGACAGTGTGTTTAGTTTTACCATGCTTTATCTTGTCACATGGGTGACCCTACAATCAGGGAATGCTACTTTGAACCACTTCTGGTGGCCAGCACTCACTGTTTGAACACAAGATGATGCAGAACCCACTTGAGTTAGTAAGTATAATGAGCCACCTTCCCCAAACTTGAGAGGTGTCAGCTGTGGCTCAGTTCATAGCACCCTCGCCTTTGAATCAGCGGGTTGTGGGTTCATGTCCCACTCCCGGAAACCAAGAACTGTGATTGTACTCGAATGAGTTGCAATCTGTGACTGTTGATAACTCGAAAGAGTTTCCCCAAACTTGAACTCATCCAAATCTCTGCTGTCCTTCATTAGTTGCAAATGGAGTGAGTGTTTAAGTGTATTCACAAGGTGGGCATTAACTGGGAACTCAATTGTTCTCTTTTATAAAGGAGCAGACTGAAAGTGTGATTGTTAGTTTTGGAGGTGCATGCTTGTAATATGTGTCTCTATAAATAAAAGTATGTGTGTGTGTAAGCCTAGGTCCCAGTTCTATCGTGGCTGGCTGGCTATCTGAATTGTAATGCCTGTATCCTAACTTGCACCAAGTCCCCTTCGGTTATCATCTCATGTTGCTCACTGACCCGCATTGACTCCCGGTCCAGCAACATCCATATTAAAATCTTTGGGCTTGTTTTCAAATCCCTCCATGGCCTCACCCCTCCTTATCTGTGAAACCTCCTCCTGCCTTGTAGCTCTCCTGATATTTGCGCTTCTGGCCTCTCATGCATCACTGATTTTAATGGCCGTGCCTTCAGCTGCTTGGGCCCCAAGCTCTCTAATTCCTACCCTAAATCTTCCTTTCTTAAAGTCATGCCTTAAAACCTACCTGTGCAATCATGTTTCTATCCTGATATTTCCTTATATGGCTCAGTATTTGTTTGATAATACTCCTGTTTTACTGCATTAAAGGCATCATATAAATGCAAGTTGTTGTAGTAGTACTTTTGTAAATCAGTCTTCATATTTAGAAAGAACCTATATTTATTTAGCACCTTTTTGGGTCTTCAGGACATCTCAAAGCTCTTCACAACAAATGAAATATTTTTGAATTACAGTAAGTGTTACACAGGAAATACAGCAGCCAATCTGTGTGCAACAAGTGTTAATTGTATAGATTAAGGTTGAAAATTAAGGTTAAGTGTCTACGGGGTGGGAGAGGCACTCATTGGATAATTACTTGTGTTGCTTTCTGTGACCGGTGGGCACTGGGGTGCATCATCAACACTGGAAATTACATTTTAAGCTTAAAAGTTTTGTTTGAAGTTCTTTTGTTAATTTGGGGCATTAGTGCCCTTTCAAATGGGCAACTTAATTGGTTAAGGGTTCAACAGAGGTATAAAGAGACACTTATTGACACTGGTGGTGGGTTGTAAAGTTAGAAGCTATACATTTGTGCTACATTGTATGTCCAGCTCTGAACTGGCAACCAGTGCACATTCATTGTCAAACAGGAAATCGCAAAGTATGTTCTTGGAAACCTTGGTTCACCTGGAGGCATCTCAGATTGAGCAGCTTCCCGTCTATGCAATATGTAGCATGGACTTGTTCTTCAATGTAACAACTTTGGCCTTATGATCAGCACAAGGAAACATGAAGTAATGTACCAGCCTGCTCCAGGAAAACCCTATCTTTGAGCCCAAGATTTCAGTCCATGACCAGAGCCTGTCAGCAATGGATAAATTCACTTATCTCAGCAGCACACTCTCTCTCGAGCTGTCTATATTGACAACAAGGCTTCTTTTTTTAATTCATTCATGGGGTGTGGGCGTCATTGGTTAGGCCAGCATTTATTGCCCATCCCTAGTTGCCCTTGAAAGGTGATGATGAGCCGCCTTCTTGAACTGCTGCAGTCCATGTGGTGTAGGGACACCCACAAGTGCTGTTAAGGAGGGAATTTCAGGGTTTTGACCCAGTGACAGTGAAGGATCAGTGGCTTGGAGAGGAACTAGCAGGTGGTGGTTTCCAAAGAATTTCCAAAGCAAGTGTAGCCTTCAGCAAATTTTGAACATCAGTCTGGTAACGCAGAGGAATAAGTCTGCCTTCCAAAAAGAAAATCTATCTAGCAATAGTCCTGCCCATTTTGCTCGACATAAGTGAGACTTGGACTGTGTGCCAGCGTCATGCAAAGAAGCTCAACTGTACCCACTTGAGATGCCTTCAGGAGTTTCTAAAGATCAGATGGCAGGAAAAATACCAGATACTGAGGTGTTCACCTGAGTTGGTATGCCAAGCATCCACACCATATTGAGACAGTCACAACTGAGTTGGGCTGGCCACGTAGCCAGGATGCCTGATTTGTGCTATTGAAGTGAATCTTCCTGGAGAACTTCAGTCTGGGGTGCGCTCTCATGGTGGTTAAAGGAAGTGTTGCAAGGACACTTTGAAAGCTTTGCTCGGGAATTTTAATATTGATTTTGACTCCTGGGAGGCGGTCACCCATTTCGGTTGCATCTGGGGCAACCAAATGGTGTGACCTCCTTCAAAAGCAAACACATATCAGAGGCAGAAAGAAAACACAAGGAGAGGGAATTCCGAGCCAGCATCTCATCCAAAGCTTAATCGTCTGTGGTATCCTGTCCTATTTGCATCAGAACCTTCCAGACACAGTTTGGCCTTAGCAGTCACCTATGTACCCACTGGAACCCTACCAAATATTCCAGATGATGACCATGGTCATCTTCGCCTCGAAGGATGAACAAGAAGACATTTGTAATGTCTCACTTTGTGAATAAATCTAAAACTGAGTAAATATTGTCTTCTGGTCTCCTTCTTCACCTGGCTGAAAGTCATGTAACAACAAAATCCCAATAAGGTGCTTAATCGAGTAACTCATTTTTGGCCGTGTTAGTTGGGGGATTGGCACAAAATGGGTAGTGTGAATGAACAGTTAAGATACTAGATCCAAATAAATGTATAGAAACACTGTACCTCGTACAATAACTAATGGTAATGTATTAAACGGTAAATGGATAGTAACAGGCTTCAAGAGGACTGGTGAAATGGACAGACACATGACATATGAAATTTAATTCAAAGAGGTGTGAAATGATGCATTTTGATAGGAAGTATGAGGACAGGCAATGTGAGCAAAGGGTTACAATTTTAAAGCAGGTGTGGGAACAAAGAGACCTGACAATGTATCGTTGAAAATGGCAGGGCAAGTTGAGAATTGTGTTTTAAAAAATATACATATTGGATGCCTTGCTTTCCAGAGGTACAGGGCCTGACCTTCCATGGAGTGGCAATCAGAGTAGGATTGCCACTTCGCCCCAACTTTCTTACTTTGTAATCTTTTTGATTCTGTCTTGCCCGGCCTTCCGACTCAGGCTGGCCAAGAACTATGCAGGGCAGCATGCTCCTGAGGCCTTCATTCAAGCGCTGCTGAGTCAGGGGCAAGGGGGTCACACCCCTTTTTTTACAGCCAGATAATTCGGGCGGTGGACGGTCTGGGGAGAGGAAATCCCTGGGGGAGGTGGGTTAGTCGGTGTGTGGGGTGAGTCCCCTGGGGGTTCAGAAGTGTGGGGGGGATTCCCATGGTGGGTCAGTGTGGGTTTGTGCAATAGTTACCCAGAAGCTGGAAGTGGTTTTAATTCTTCTAACTTTTTCTGGGTAACTATTGGTGTAGGACAGTTGGAACCATCTGAAGTTGCGATTTAAATCGCATTTTTCGATAGTTCCCAATGCAGGGCAATTGGCCACTGGAAGTTTGCACTTCCCAGGCAATTGCTGCACAAACCTTACCTGGGAACTTCTTTGGGGTACCCCCCAGTTACACTGCCCTGGAGCTTAGAAGTTACGGCCCATAGAGAACAAAAGTAAGGATGTTATTATTAAACCTTTAGAAACAAAACACTTGCTTGGACTCAGCTGGAATATTATGTTCAATTTTGAGCAGCACTTTAGGAAGAATGCAGAAGCAATTTACCAGAATGGTACCAGGGATGAGGGATGTTAGTCATACAGAGAGACCAGAGAAGCTGGGATTGTTGAGAATGTTAAGTAGAGGTTTGATGGAAGTGTTCAAAATCATGAATGGTTTTGTTAGAGTAAATAAAGGTAAACTTGTTTCAAGTGAAGATGCAGAAAATTTGGATTTATTTTAAAGTGCTAGCTAGGACCAGCAGCTAAGGCATCAAAGCAATCAAAGCATACACAAACAGTCGCAGCCTTACATGAAAGCTACAAACTTGTACAAAGGGCTCAGCTGTAAATTTGCAATTAGGAAATGGAGACACACGGGCGGGGACACGGGATAGATGACTCAATCAAGAAATGGGAAAGGCCATTTCGCACTGTCTGATAGCTATCTTCAAAAAAGACAATGCTCAGTCTCTGCACTGTAATTACTGTACAGGTACACAATTATCAGCCCACCGGGGGCGGGGGGGCATTGTGCTGTGACCTTTGTCTAACAAATACCATTAAGTTGTAACTGATAGTAAACGATATATAAACTCTGCTCATTTCAACCTCAGGGGAGAAGTACCTGGATTGCCCAGCGTTTGCTCCCTGCATGCGTAACAAAGGAACCACTTGAATCTTGATTCTGGACTCCGAGTGTTGAAATTTTGTACCAGAGTATTCCTCGGACCTTTCACAAGCACTAGAAAGTTCAGTAGCCAGAGCACACAGACTTAAGGTTATTGGTGAAATGGCTTGAAACCAAACATGGCAGTCGGGAGCAACAATTCAGCCAAGGACACAGTGTTGATCACTAACTATGTCTGCAAATGATGCCACAAAGAGGCAGCATGAAGATGAGGAAGAGAACAGGGACAGTTGAATTAAGGACTCCCGAGGTCACAGTGTGACAGCGGGGAGAAAAACGTTTAGGTCAGGCATTCTGACTGACTCAGGCAGGGAAAGAGGCCATCAACAGTTAGCAAGCAAGAAATCACAGGCTCATTTAGAAGCCCTGGTCACTCAAGTGCTTCTTGGTGCCTAGGGAACCTCCAGTTACACTACCTCCCAAAATAGCAAATCTTCAATGGAATTTTTTTCAAATAGAAAATCTAATAGCTCTCTCCCAACAATGGTGGAGAGTGATGTGGGTACAGATAACCTGAAGTGCACTCCTCTGTGGTGGAAAGGGGTGAGGGAACAAAAGGATGGCATATTCAGGATTTTTTGATATTTGGAAGAAAAGACACTTTCAATGTTCGGTTTTCAAAGCAGAGAAGTGTATTCACACAAACTTTACAGTAAGATGCTACTTAGATAAAATGATAAATATACTAATGGAGTCTGTTTTCTCCAAAAGCTGTAAACAATAAATAATTCAATGGCTTGTCTGACAATTAACAAACACCACGCCCTTTGTATGGTGAAATCTCTTGTCCCAGGTGCTCAGCAAGATGACCTTTCCTTCTAGTTCAGGACAGAGGAAGGTAAAGACAAATAGGTAGAGAAACATGCCAGGTCCAACTAAGCCTGCCAAAACATTCAAGATTTTAAACAGAATGCTGTAGGACAAAGATTTCATCAGACTGAGAAGGAAAATGTAGAAGTTAAAAGCTATTTTGTTGTCTGGAGAGATAGAAAGGTTGTGCTGACTGTCAATATGGTGGCCAGACGTCCAGTTTTGCACTGGGCAGTCAGTTTTTAGCTGGTCTGGCCACTGTCCAGTATCAGACGGCTTCATATCCAGTATTGTGTGCCTTAGTATACCTACCTCAGTGAAGCACCGGCAGGAGCCCTTGCTTGTTCCTTTCCCCATCTGCCACAGTCTCAAAGTGACAGGGATGCAGAAAACTGTTTTTTCATACTTTATTCCCACCACCCACCCACATTGGAGCCGCACTGAATCTCCGAATGTGATAATGACACAGTGTACGCAATAATGTCATCCCTGTACATAATGACTTCACCCTCTGCGCATCACAATGCTGTCCAGTATTAGTGGCCTCTGGCAGCGGCCATCCTATTAACCAATGGTTTTTAACTTTGTGAAGAGAAAGCTCATGAGCTCCTTACACTTGATTTTAGAGGTGAGGGAGAGGGGTAGGGATGAAAGCTTTAAGGAGGTGATTGGTAGTGGAGAAATGGAGCAACATGTTAACATGGCTTTGCAGGATGACGAGACAGTAAGCAGTCTTGGCAGAAGAATGTGACGCCTGGCCAGGTTTGGCGATAGATGGTTAAGCTAGTTTTGAGTCAGGTGCCTTCAACTCTGCATCTTTTGGACTTGAGGGAGTGAAGATTGAGGCTGTTTGGGGAAACAACCTGGATGGGATATGGGAACATTTTGCGGAGTACGATGCAGAGGAGGGAACGATTAAGCAAGACAATGCTAACAGAGGTATTATGGCAAATGAAGAACGAAAAGGTAGGTAGCTGGAAGTCTATGAGTGTGAAAGTAACTAACTTGGGAGAAAATATTTATCCAGTGGTGGAAGCTGAAGTAAAGCAGGTAGGGAAATGAAACTTTCTGCAGGAAGTTTTGAAGCAGGTCTAGTTTAATGGCACCATCGCCAAATAGTTAACTCTCCACCACTTCTATCTCAGACAATCATTGGTCACAAATGAACTCATTTTACTCAATTTTGTGCCAGTTGGTGACACACAGCAGGCTTGCCTCTTTCAGCATTGCTACATATTTGTAGGTACCAGTAAACCTCCATTATTTGACTCTTGGTAAGTTATTTAATTTTCATGCAGAGCATCCT